>NC_041396.2:105072667-105372667 GCF_900747795.2 Erpetoichthys calabaricus | reverse complement strand
AGGAAACCCACGCAGACACGGGGAGAACATGCAAACTCCACGCAGGGAGGACCCGGAAGCGAACCCAGGTCCCCAGATCACCCAACTGCGAGGCAGCAGCGCTACCCACTGCGCCACCGTGCCGCCCCCATGAACATTATACACATACAAATGGGAAACATATACTGCAGATGTATGTAAATTTATGGCCAATAAGCATATAAATTGTTTCTTGCCTTGCACCCTTAACTATTGGAATGAGTTCTGGACTGTCTGAATTGGATTGAGTGAAAGAGAAAGAGAAGAGAGTCAACAACAAGAAAAATCTATAAAAAAAAAAAAGAATAAAGAAGAATGTATTTTTCCCCGATAATAATTAGATCTTGCCATATTTTAAAAAAGTTTTGAACAGATACACTAAATCAGAATTTCATTTTTTCCAATTTCAAATAGTACAGAACATCAGTTACATACGGACTTATGACAGGTGGGCTGGGATTCTCCAGTTGAGCAAGATGATGAGTATATTTTATTAAGAGAAAAATTCCTAGCATAATTGTTATATGTGAAATACTTTGCAATGAAATCATGTCTTTTTGAATACATTTACTACTCAATACCATTCAAACAATCTGTGCAACTGAGATGCCATTTGATTCCAACAGTCTGTAATCATAAACCAATCATGCAGTTTATCCATATTATTTTACTAACAAAGTGTCCGTTATGTATTAAGCCACCATGCCGCACTTCATTTCACTGAATGAAAGGAATATACTCTGACTTTAAATGTTAAGAGGAAAATGCATTTTGCAGTTCAAATGGCAAAAGACAAAGTATTGGTTATTGGTAATTATAATATAGAATTCCACACATGACCAAGATGAAAAGTTGCATCCAAAAAGTAAAACAAATATAAAGCGACCTTTCTTTCTTTCTTTCTTTCTTTCTTTCTTTCTTTCTTTCTTTCTTTCTTTCTTTCTTTCTTTCTTTCTTTCTTTCTTTCTTGTGTTACAGATTGATAGATATTATAAACTGTCGATTGAATTGGACTGCAAACAAAATTAAAGAATTTCTGAATCCTTGTTCACAACTATTGGTTTAAGTATTTTTGTCCTCAATAGTAAAAGTTCAGCTATTCACGTGTTTCCATGGCATTCACTTTCTGTTTTCCCTCAGAACTGAAATTGTATTGTTATATATTTATAATAGACCAACAAAGCATATTGTTTAGAGCCTTTCAACCAGGACTCTTTCACAAGGCACTTAATTACCACACACAAATATAATTCAAAGCAATAATAAAGTGAAATACATTATTTTTTAAGTATTTAATTACCACACACAAATATAATTCAAAGCAATAATAAAGTGAAATACATTATCTTTCAAATACTTAAAAAACAGAAGGATGTAAATATTGTTAAGAGTTCAGAAAAGTAAAAATGATGTAGTAATCCATTGGAGTAGACTAAAAGCAAAAGCTGCTGAACCGCACCAATGGATAAAAGGTGCACATAACTATCAGTCTGAGATTCAAATTAATGTATGTGACTGATCGAAAAGAGACTCAGTACAATTTTAGCACTGATTAAGTTCACCAGAACAGAATCTGCAAAGGTAAAACAGCATTGTTCTAGTTTTATATACTAAAACATTGAAATCACCAGCATCAGATGACCTTGGGCGCCTGGCAGGTTGATACAGTGTAAGTAATCAGGATGATAGGTAGGCTGATTTGTGAGTTTACGTATTTGTAAGTCAGCAGCAGAGTTCTGAAGGTCATTCCTTATCAAACAGCTAAGAAGTGATGTGATCATAGTATTCAGTCCGAAACAGTATTCTGAGAGCAGTATTTTTAAGATGTTATAATTTGTTAATCCTTAAAGCAAAAAGATATTTAAAATGGAGAGTAGTTAAGGAGTAATGAAGGTGTGAAGCACTATTTAATGCCATGAAGTTAAAGAGGTGGTTTGGCAATGCTTAGAAGCTGATAGCAACCCAAGATGTGACATACTGATTTTAGAAGGTCTCTCAAGAATGACATAACATTCACAAACGTGCTTAGTATAAATCAAGGTTGTTTTTGAAAGAACCTATCCCAGCAGCTCTAGGCACAAGGCAGGAACCAACCTTTGACGGAGGTGCCAGAGTCCATTCATGCAAGTAATGTACTGTAGCTACACGGGGCCAATTTAGAGTCACAAATTTATTTAATTGTCCTTTAGATATAGAAGGAAAACTAGATTACCTGCCTAAAATCCACACAGACATATGCAAAACAAAGTACTTTTGTATTATTTGAAACATGTGACATTGTTGTTCATGAGAGAAATGAAAGATTCCCACAAAAAGCAGTTCTGTTTTCTAGATATTTGCTACTTTAGGAAATTATTTGGCAACCATTCACTAATGTCACTAAGACAGTCATGTTGTCTGTCCTGGATTAATTTTCAAGTAAGTCTGAATATCCTTATCTTACTAGTGGAGTGTGAGGTAATACTGTGGACACCACAGTACTCTACTGTCTACTCCCTCCTGACTCTGGCTCCCTGGTCCATTTATGCTGCACCTGGGAGAACTTCAGGTGGCCTGTCAGCATGATACAGAAATACATCCAGGTGTGATGGAAGCCAGATGTAGTAGGGCTCCACTGCAGCACCCCCTGACGACACCCATAGAACCCAACAGGGCTATACGGAACTCCGACCCATGAAGCCCTGTGGGTATCCAAGGCACCGCTCCAACCCAGGGGAGCTGCCTTCTAGTGATCTGGGGGAGGTAGTGCCCTATGCATATCCATCACAGTACTTGTAATTCAGTAATTACCCCTGAGACCTGGGATTAAAAAAAGGTTACTGTCCCTCTTCTACATCATAAAAGGACACTAAAGGATGTTGGAGACTGCTCCAAAACAAAGGCAAGAATTTTAAAGCATGGGTGAAATAGAGACCACATTAACCATTTGGCACCCCTGCCCATCTACATCAAAAAGAATCTGGCAAAACTACAGGCGGAGAAACCTAATTTATGATGGTGATAAACCTCCTACACTATGGGGAAGACAATTTGGTGGCTAGGGAGATAAAGAAGATATAGTATGATATGTGAATAAGAGCATTTAGTGATCATGACTTGAAATATTGGAAGTATGATGTGAAAATCAAGAAAAATGATGGAGGTGAAGAACAGTAGATGTGTGTTGTGTACAGGACGTGAGACAGAAAGGTAAAGAATGCTTATTGGGAACAAAGGAAGATTTTTTGTCAGGGGAGCTGTGTTGATAATGCTGTAATTGATGTATTTGTGTTAGAAAAATGTACAGACAAAGTAGTGGAGATGAGGTATTAAATGACAGATGAGTATACAGTAATCCCTCCTCCATCGCGGGGGTTGCGTTCCAGAGCCACCCGCGAAATAGGAAAATCCGCGAAATAGAAACCATATGTTTATATGGTTATTTTTAGAGTGTCATGCTTGGGTCACAGATTTGCGCAGAAACACAGGAGGTTGTAGAGAGACAGGAACGTTATTCAAACACTGCAAACAAACATTTGTCTCTTTTTCAAAAGTTTAAACTGTGCTCCATGACAAGACAGAGATGACAGTTCTGTCTCACAATTAAAAGAATGCAAACATATCTTCCTTTTCAAAGGAGTGCAAAGCAAGCAGTCAAAAAAAAAATCAATAGGGCTTTTTGGCTTTTAAGTATGCGAAGCACTGCCGGTACAAAGCTGTTGAAGGCGGCAGCTCACACCCCCTCTGTCAGGAGCAGGAAGAGACAGAGAGAGAGCCACAGAAAAACAAAGTCAAAAATCAATACGTGCCCTTTGAGCTTTTAAGTATGCGAAGCACTGTGCAGCATGTCCTTCAGGAAGCAGCTGCACACAGCCCCCCTGCTCACACCCCCCTACGTCAGCGCAAGAGAGAGAGAGAGAGAGAGAAAGTAAGTTGGGTAGTTTCTCAGCCATCTGCCAATAGCGTCCCTTGTATGAAATCAACTGGGCAAACCAACTGAGGAAGCATGTGCCAGAAATTAAAAGACCCATTGTCCGCAGAAACCCGCGAAGCAGCGAAAAATCCGCGATATATATTTAAATATGCTTACATATAAAATCCGCGATGGAGTGAAGCCGCGAAAGGCGAAGCGCGATATAGCGAGGGATCACTGTAGTCTTGACATATATACCCCACTGGTTTGCAGCAATGATAAATAGAAAGATGTGTTTTGGGACAGGTTGCTGGAACTGACATGTGGGCTTCCTCAGGGTTAGGCATCTACTGGAGTGGCCATGATGGAGTTAATACCGATGGTTAAGAGTTAAGAGTCCAAGGCAGTTTTATTTTGGGTCCATGAATGTTAGTAATGAAATTAATTTGATGAGGAGACAGAAATGAATGTGTGCAACAATGTGCTTAAGGGGGATAAAAGGAAGTTAGTGGAATTTGAATCAGGTGCTGTAAAGTGCACAATAGACAATTTGCAAGAGAACCCTGAATAGTGCTGTGTATCACAACATGTTGTCTGCATATTGATTTGGCAAAATTTTACACCAGATGCCCTACCTGACGTAACCCTCCCCATTTATCCAGGGTTGGGACCGGCACAAAGAAACACTGGTTTGTGCATCCGCAAAGCATATGACTGTGTGCCTCGAGAGGAGCTCTGGTATTGTATGAGGAAGTCAGGAGTGGCAGAGAAGTATGTAAGAGTTGTACAGGATATGTACGAGGGAAGTGTGACAGTGGTGAGGTCTGCAGTAGGAGTGAGAGATGCATTCAAGGTGGAGGTGGGATTACATCAGGGATTGGCTCTGAGCCCTTTCTTATTTGCAATGGTGATGGACAAGTTGACAGACGAGATTAGACAGGAGTCCCTGTGGACTATGATGTTTGCTGATGACATTGTGATCTGTAGCGATAGTAGGGAGCAGGTTGAGGAGACCCTGGAGAGGTGGAGATATGCTCTAGAGAGGAGGGGAATGAAGGTCAGTAGGAACAAGACAGAATACATGTGTGTAAATGAGAGGGAGGTCAGTGGAATGGTGAGGATGCAAGAAGTAGAGTTGGCGAAGGTGGATGAGTTTAAATACTTGGGATCAACAGTACAAAGTAATGGGGATTGTGGAAGAGAGGTGAAAAAGAGAGTGCAGGCAGGGTGGGGTGGGTAGAAAAGAGTGTCAGGAGTAATTTGTGACAGACAAGTACAGTGGAACCTCGGGTCACGACCATAATTCTTTCCAAAACTCTGGTCGCAGCCCGATTTGGTCATGACCCGAAGTAATTTCCCCCCATAGCATTGTATGTAAATACAATTAATCCATTCCGGACCGTACGAGCTGTATGTAAATATATATACGCTCGCTCGCGCGCTCTCTCTCTCTCTCACTTGCGCTCTCGCACTCTCTCTTGCTCGCTCGCGCTCTCATAGCAGAGTTAAAGATGCTAAGATTTGCATTGGGTGTGACAAGGATGGATAGGATTAGAAATGAGTACATTAGTGGGTCAGCTCAAGTTGGACGGTTGGAAGACAAAGTCAGAGAGGCAAGATTGCGTTGGTTTGGACATGTGCAGAGGAGAGATGCTTAGTATATTGGGAGAACGATGTTAAGGATAGAGCTACCAGGGAAGAGGAAAAGAGGAAGGCCTAAGAGAAGGTTTATGGATGTGGTGAGAGAGGACATGCAGGTGATGGGTGTAACAGAACAAGATGCAGAGGACAGAAAGATATGGAAAAAGATGATCTGCTGTGGCAACCCCTAACAGGAGCAGTGGAAAGAAGAAGAAGAAGATCACAACATCATCTGGATGTAGGATATCTTTTAGTCAGAGGCATGAAAAGAAGTAAGTATTCATTGTAGTGTGGATACAGTGATGCATACATTTTCAAACCATTTAATCTAGGATAAGATTATTGGGGCCGGACGCCATCCCACCAGAAATAGGAGCCAGCGTTGGACAAGGCACCAGTCTGTCACAATGCTTGATTGTAGTGTGCTTGAGCATATTCTTATTAAGATTAAACTACTAAATATAAATCAGGAAGTGTCAATAAGTAAAATTAATTAATAGGTATAACAGAAAATACAGATCGGGCTTTTCAAAGCTGCAGCATTTCACTTTTGAATTCACCAGAAACATTTCAGTAAAACATTTTCATTTGTAATTCGATACACACCTTTGCCTGTGTCAATTCCCAGGTTGATAGTGGAGAAGTAATCCAGAATCTTCTATCACTGAAAACAGTAGTTTTCATTTAGAAATTGTCTGGATACATCTGTCATATTATAATCCCGTTAAGGAAACTGAGAACATTGCCGTGTGATATGCAGCTCCCTTTTTAAAAGCTGCTTGCACCCTTTTAACTGTGGCTTGTGTGATAGATTGAGGTCTCCGTGACCCCTTGAACCCTCAGACTAGACGTCAGACACCAGGTAAAAGTCCAAATAATGATTTATTAATAATAATAATTGTGCACAAAGCACCCTCCTCTCCACAATACTCAATAATAATAATAATAATAACAACAACAATAGTAATTCACCAAACAATAATCCTCCACACTCCCAGACGCGTTGCCACCCTTCCACCCAGCTCAGCTCAATGTCTGGGATTTCCCATCGTCCTTTTATACACCCTGACCCGGAGGTGTTCCTGTCCAATCCGTCCACAGTTCCTTATCCCTTCCGGGTCAGGGTAAACAGTCCTTTTCTTCAACCCGGGAGCACATCGTTTCTTCCTGTCAGGTGACCGTGACGTACTCCCGGGTTTTAGGGCGCATAAGAGTCCACGAGCCCCCCTACAGCGACTCCCGGTGGCCCCCAAGGTATCCAGCAGGGCTGTGTATAAAAACTACATAGTCCAGGCGGCCCTGCTGGAACTCGGGGCACGTTCACGCTGCTGGGAGAGCTCCTCCTGGTGGCCTGGGGGTGAGGACCGGAGTAAAAAGCCGGCAATCCTTCACACTTGTTATGCTAATGAAAAGATTGTTGGTTTGCCTCCTGTGATATTTTTATCCAAAAGAAAAAAAGAAAGAAGTACATACATTAGTCAAGCATCAGTTGAAAATAAAATGGTAGGAGTTAATAAACCTTATTTTAATGACTTTGCCAGCAATACTAAATACTAAAAAATACTAAAAACACTTAATGATATCATAACATTACAGCTGAGTGTTGCCTTCTGTGCTCATTGGTTTCTACTTTAAAATCTGTTTTACTCCCATTTTTTAAAATGATGATATTATGCAATTGCTGAGACCAAATGAGTAAAAATTTGAGTGTATCCTGACATGGACTGGCATCCTGGCCATTGTGTTACTAGAACAACCCATAATGTGACAGAAACTATATAATTTTAGTCAATCTATGGAATGCAAATGAATATTTAAAGATGTATCTTTGAAATAAATATGCTGAGGTAGAAGTTTTAGAAAAAAAAGCAACAATTATTTTTAATACATGTGTCTGCATTGATTCCAGGAAATATTTCTGAAGGTCCGTGCTATAAATTGAGTGAAAAATGGCAGGTGAGCGAAATGCATAAAAATTAGGAACAGGTCAACAAACAGAAAAAAATGTAATTTGAAATGCACTCTGAAAAAGTTTGTCAGTTTTAAAGATAAATTCAGTTAAAATAGAAAGCTTAAATAAAGTTCCTGGCCACTCCTGGACTTGTCTGCATGCAGATGGTCTTAAATTAAAGATATATCTATTGTCAGTCCATGGTGTTGCTATGAATTGTCAATTCAGTGCTGCTATTTAGTTTTGTTAAGACATCAGTAGCACTCGGGTTTAATACTAAAATTACCAGAGCCAACGAAAAAACTCCGGCCCACCTTAAGTCCCTTCGCACCTCTCCATCAGCGTCTTTTGTCATCTAAATGTGTCGATAAGCTGAAGAAGCAAGCAGCCTACTATACCATCCCCCCCACCACCACCACCTCAGAACGGACAAGAAGTTCTCCCAGTTCCTGCCTTGATCGATTATCTGGGAGTGAGCTACCCAGAATTGTAAGGGGAAATAATTTGATGTGTATTTGTGTCTACAACAAGCTATGTAAACACATTGTTAAAACAGAAACGTTTTTCATGTTTTTGTAATAAATAACAAAATGTACACATGAACTGTATAATGTGCGAAGGCTCATGGCTAAATATCAAATAAACACTTTCACAAAAGGTGCAATTACAATATGCCAGCTTCCTTTGTGCAGCGGTAAGATCCGTTGATTTATAATCCAGAGGTCATGAGTTCGAAACCGGCTCCCTGGCAAGTTTACCATTTTGAGTAGTGAGCTGCTCTTATTGTTAATATTATACAATAAAAAAATACATTTGATTTGTGTCTGTAACAGCCGGTGTAAATTTATAGTACTTGTAAAAGTTAGCGTTTTTTTTTTCACTTTTATTCTCTCAGTCACGTTCACAATACAACACCTACCAATCCACCCCCCCTCCCCAGATCTGATGCGGTTACTGTTTATCTGAAACTGGGAATAACTGTAGATGTGAGTGGTGTTTTGAGAAAATGGAACTGGAAATTCTCTGATCTGGAGGGATATAAGCTGACACACAAACGCTGGTGAATCTGCTTTCTTCGTATCTCACCGTCACTTGAATTTTTTTTATTCAGTTTTATTGAGTGTTCCTACTCATGCTGAATTAGTATGCACCTTATGGTCCATGATGTCAAAGCCGCGCTGACAAAAACAGAGACATACAGTAGGTATATATGATATTTGGAATAACTCATTTTATGACCTGTATAGTACATTTAGGAAAACATTGTGGCACTGATGCAACATTATTTATATTATTCATATTCGTTCACACACCTTCTTGTGCTTGTAATCAGTGACCGCGTTTTTTTTTTTCGATCTTGCCAGTGTCCACTTTTTGGTGCACAGTACTGTTTCTTTTGTACTCCAGGACATGCAGAGGAATGAATCATGGACCAGTCATATTGATGATAGCACAAGACGCTGTGGGTGCAAACTTCTCAATTCCTGATTGTGACTTTTTTATTTTGACCAAAAATGAGTTAAAATTGAGCATTTCAATGACAACAAAGCAAAATAAAGTACCGAGATCCATTGGGTTGTTAGGCAATAATGAGACACAACTCAAATCACCTTCAAAGACGGGAATACAAGTGATGTTTTCACAGCTGGTAATGACAGCCCATCTACCCTGATGATAGTCAACAAGCAGACAGAAGGCAAGCAAGGTGTCTCAGATTGACAAGAGTCTGAGAAACAGGCTTTACGGAAATGTAATCAAGAGAAGAAGCACTGGGTAAGAGAGGTTGAGTCACATAAGGATACCGAGGAAAGGCCTAGAAGAAATGCTGAGGGTATACATAGGCTAGACAAGATTTATCAAATATTTTTAAAGGAATTCTATTACCCGTCTTTGACAAATAACATAGCTAGTTATTATATAAAATAAAATGATCATAAACTAGCTAACATTAAGGATGTACAATTAATTTAGCAGCTTATCTTGGGAAACTATTTTGTTTTTATGAGTTTTATTAATGGTGTAAATGTGAAGAATATTATTTTTTAGGCTGGTGTTAAAACTGTATTTTGTATATAAGTCATTTATTGATCTAGTGATAAAGCCTATTCTTAACCAAATTATTGATCTATCATTAGCCACTAACATTTTCCTTCCACACATCTATTTATTGTCATATGGAGCAGAGGCTCTATCCCTGCAGCAGAGAGTGCAGTGCAAGATCAACCTGTGATTGGGATACCAATCACTGGGTATACTCAAGCATAACCAACCAGTCCCACCAGTGCATATTAACAATGGCACTTAACCTCATTAAACAAAGAAAGGGGGAGACATACAAAAAGCCTTCCATAAGGAATAGAACCTAAGGTTTGTTTGAGTGGTGTTGGGTGTTATATACTGTATTCCTACATGTATACTGTACATTGTTCTGCTTTAAAGTATGAGTATATAGGGCATAGAACTTCACCCTATGCAGATGTGGTGGCATAAATTTCACTGAAGCCAAAAGTAACCTTGAGTTACATTAAGCAGACTTGCTATAAAACAGAAGAAGGGAAAACAGATTTTTGCTCAAGCAATGCCACCTGCCTGTGACTTTTACATTTATCTATTTAGCTGATGACTTTATCCAAGGCTAGCTGTCCCACTCGGCTCCGCCCATGTAGCAGTGAAATAGGACAAACTTCAAAAATCAATAAAAAAATGTAATTAAAAAAAAAATGTAATTCTAGGCAAGTGGAAGACAGTGTCCCCCATGTGGGGAGAAAAGCATGTGCCCTTGATATCTCTGCCAATCAGCATCTACCCTCTAAAGCACACGCAGCTGTTATCTCTCTCTCAAAAACGTCAAATGTTACTCCTTAACAATCTCTAGATGATAATGTCTGCTGAACAAACAGGTATTGCTAGCTAAGCGGAGTCAAGGTACGCTCCAACACATGGCAAGAGGTAGACTCACTCGAACGGAGGCTGGCGCATTAGTGAGAAGGGCCCCGCCTGCCTCCCCACTCCTGAGGTCCCACTTCCCCCTCCCCTCGGCTCGCAGTCTCTCTCTCGGATTTGCACAAATAAATCGCTACCACAAGCGAACTATAATACTTAGTGCGATGATAGAAGTCCCAAAATCAAAGGGAATGTTCAAGTAAATTATAGAAAAAATAGTATAGTATATAGTATATATATATACTGTATATACTAGGGGGCTTCGCCCTCTGCTCGCTTCGCTCGCCAACCCCCGTATTTGGTTTTCCGGATACACACTTTTAAGATTGTTTTTTCTTTGAATTGTTGCTATTTCATTAGTTTCACTTTTATTTCAAAACTTCTGTAAAAACAATATCTGTAATCTTGCGAGTCCCAATGTGCTGAATCTTTTTAATGAGGTCAGGATAAGTTTCTCTGTTTGGAATTTCAGCATAGACAAAATGATCTACATCATCAGCATTTAATAATTTTTTTTTAGAAAGTAACAAAGTAAGTAGAGTTCTGCATTGGACTCCTGTCTGTAAAGTCGTGCTATATTCCTCTCCCAGTTCCAAAAGTACATGGGTTTACCAAGGTGATACCCCAGATTTTGTCTAGGTTTTTGTACAACGGCTAGACAGAACGTTTTTGACTCCTGGGGTAAATTTAGGTTTTTAAATAAGCAGTCAGATAAATATATATACATTAACAAAGTAACCAATAAATGCATGTGCGGTAAACTCCGTTTTAGAAATTGCGCTACTGCGATCTTTACTTTTTTATATTTTCTAATTTTCCTATTTTCATACTCTTTAACTTTCTCCACATGTGTATAGCGCCGTTTTTTTTTTTTTGAGTCTTTCTAATTTCCCTGGTTTCATAGTCTCTAACCTGCTCTGCATGTGTTTAGCGCCAACGTTTGTAAACATCTGTATGAAGTTCTACTTTGTCTTTTACTCACTGTCATTTAATTAAGAGCCGGATTGGACGTGCTTTTTTTTCAGTTCCACTTGTTCCGGGCTGATAATTACTTTCCTTATTTTCTGAATTTGCACCTCGATTATTCTTTTTTGCTCTTTTTTCTGTCCAACGCATTTGAGTCTCTTTTCTCTGTGCTTTTCTTTCTTCTTCGTTTAATCGTCAACGTTTCATATCTACCCTATTCATTTCATTTCTACCGTATTGACCTTATACACTTTATATGCACTGAGAGCCCTGGAGCTGTGTGTGCTGCATGACTGCCTTTGCACTACTGATTTGTTTTTTTTGATATTGCTTGTAAGTAGGGTGTGTCTTGCAAGACTCTCGTTCTATGTTCCCGTGAGACGCACCGTGGCAGGTCTCTTTCGTCTCCCGGGTCTTTAAATTATCTTCCGAGAAAGATCACATATCGTAGACTATCAGGACAGGGGACAGGATTTCTTTTTATAATAGATATATATACTGTATATATATAGATGACTTGCAACATTTATGATACAGTTGGTTACATTTCTTTTTGGTTTTCCAGTTGGAGCACAAGAGCAAGTGACTTGCTCAAGGTCACAGTGTCAGTAGCAGGATTTGACACCCCCCCCATCCCCGGAGTTTGAAGTCGAAAGCCGTAATCACTACGCCACACTCATTCAAGTACAGGTTTTGTTCATTTAATGTCACAGCCTATAGTGTTGTACTTGGCTTGAAAAGCCCCAGAATCATTCCTGTTAGCAAGAGTCAAGAAACAGGAACTTTACAGAGTGGAGGATATGTTCACCACAGGTCTTACACAAGCACAATGACATATGCTTACTTCTCATTCTAAGACAACTTATCTATAATAGATATACTTATAGTTCTGTATATGTTTAAAATTTAGAAATTAGCTGTGGGTGTTATTATGCTTATGCCAGTGCATGATATAGAGCAGCACCCCATGATTCTGAAGTTGCTGAGATAGTTAGATAGATGGATGGATGAAGTTGGAGCACCTTGGGAAAATTTACTATATAAAACCTCAAACTCACAAAAATGGTATGCTGATGGGATGGGAATGGGTTGTGAGGAGGTGGCACTTACTTTTTGTAAATGAGAGGTACATCCAAAAAAATTAAAAATCTTTAAGGCAGGAAAGTGTTAACACGTTTATTTTATAGGTGGAAATATATTTCTATCCATCCACATATTCATTTATGAAACGTAGGAGGAAGACTTAAGGTTCAGGAGAAAAACTTACAGAGACACAGCAGGAACATGAAGACACTGTATGAGCAGTGTGTAGGGGTTCTCCACTGTGTTCTTGTACCTCCAAAAGAATATGACTTAACTTATCTGATTTATAAGAGAAAAAAGCAAAGAGGGAAAAGATAAGGAAAAACACACTGAGGAAAAGGCCAAAATCAAACTCAAACAGCGAAGACTATCAAAAGTAAACAGCCAGACAGACATTGAAATGAAATTAATTAGCATGCTAAGGTGTAAGATAATTGTAAGAGAGAAATAAATATTTATTTTTAAATCCAGACCAGATATAAAGATAATGTCAACTCAAGTTGACCTTCTGCTTTGAAAACCTGAGTAAGGATACAAGCTAAAAGGTCAGTTCAGTCATTAGTGGAGAAGGTGAAATTCTGAAAAATGGGTTTAGAGATTTCTTTGGTCCTGACTATGCTGACAGATGACAGCAATAAATAGTATTGTTACTAGTGGTAATAACTGAGGCCATTTATATCTAGACCAGTACAAACTAAGACCTTTAAGATCCTTTCACAAAAGTCCTAAATATTCAAACAGTGTGTTATAATCAGAAGCTGCCATCACACACAGCTTTTCAGGCATGTCTCTGATAAATTAATAATAATATGTCTCTCATAACTGGTGATGAGAAAAAAAAACATTAAATATTGTGTCTATCACTTTAAAATTGTATCATTAAATCATATTTTATGAATGAAGCTGCAGATGTGCAGTATTTTATAATTATGGCATACATTTTGAAAGATGATAAGCAGAAATTAAACCTGCATAATACTACTCTGCCCACCCATATATTGGCTTTTTAATGTATGCATCATTAAAAAGTACAAATACAGTATACTGTCTTTCAGTGTGTGTAGTTGCAACAGGATATAGGGCAAAGGAACCATGAAGGTGACCCAGGATAGAAGAAAGGTAAACAAATGTCATCCAGAATTGTGACAGACCTACAGTAAAGGAAAGGTTTTTCAGATGCTAGGAAAGGTAGACCCTTTCAGTCAGTGGTGCCTGGGAAATTGGGCACCACAGTGGGTGCATCTTCTCCAAAGATACTAGATGGCACATGACCTAGAAGATGCTGTGGGTTGATGACTTCTCTGATTTGAACTAGAGAAGGGGTGAGACCACAGACAGATGGCAAAATGCTAGTGGATCTGCAAGCCAGCAGGCGACAGTTCACAGGAGAGACTTGTAGGAGTCTGTTGCCCTAAAGGCACATTAGCTTGTATGGATACTAATTGTGGAAACCTGACCCTTTAGACAATACTGAGAGTTTAACCTAGCATTCAACATGTCACTGCACCCCTGGTGTTCTGTAGTATAGCAAGGTTCTCTCCGACCCTCAAAGTGATTTTAGAGTTTGAACCATTAAAAACCCAGGAGTCAAATTAAAGCTGCCCCAGGACTGAAAGGACAATGAGGCCACAATCAGGATAGTTTGGGAGATAGTTTGGGAGAAGGCTTACTGGCAGGTGGAAGAGGCTAGTGCATTAAGAGAGACAGAAAATTGGGAAAGGAGAATACTTTGGTGGCACTGTAGAGGCAGTTAATATGTGATCAGGTAGAAAGGGGTTCAAAACCTGTAGTTAATAGGCCTCATGGGAAAACCAGAATTTTATTTTGTTAATTGTGTACCTTTGTTCCGCCTTTGTAAAACTCATTTTTGTATGTTTTAGTGAATATATTTTTTGGAAATTTTGACTCTCTGTAGACATTTCAGTGTGGTGAAACATCACAAGGTTTCACTCTCTTTTTATGTTGTACCACTATGGAAACTAATTTATTCCCATTATATATTCTTTAAAATTGTAATGGAAATAAAATGTTGCTGTCAATAATAATAAACTATTGTATAGGTAAAACAATTTTACAAAATCCCTCATTCAAATGTTTCTTTCCAAAATCTGCATCATTTCTGTGGAAAGCGCAGTAAATTATTGTTAGAAAGTTAGAATCTTATAATTTAAGCAAAGCAGCTACTGTTCAGCTTCAGCTACAGCTACAGCTAAGGTGCCAACATTCACAAAGAGTAACTGTACAAGAATTAATACATGATGAGTTAACTATACAGTATACATTAAAATTAGGTTTAGCATTGCACTTCCCTATAGATAAACACATATAAATAACCCTGACAATTAAAAAATACCTGCAATTTGTTTCTGAAAAGCTGAACTGTAAAAGGATGCCACATTGATGCCTCATGCAGCTTAACAGTAAAGTGAAGGTTAAATTTAGATTGTCTTTCGTAATGATCAACCATTTTAATTTTGTTAGAATATCTTATTCACATAAAATAAGCAAACACTCTTTTCTGCACTAATTGTTTTTCAATTGAGAGCATGTTAAATAGTTGAGCAGTCTTTGGTTAAAAATAGAACCTAAAGGTTTAAGTTCAGAAGTGTCAAGATATTTAAATGTCAATGTTTGTGTTTACCGGAGAAATTCATTATTGTTGTGAATTTATTATCAAAAGTATTTAATTATGGATGACAAAAATTTAACACGTGCCTAACAGTATTAAGATATTTTTAAAATCTTTGTTAAAACATAAAGTATTAATAGGTATAATAGATCATTTTGTGCACATTAGCATAAACACTTTTTTCAAAAATAATGGTAGTGATAAGCATCTGTAAGTAGTTTATAGCACAATTTTGAGGTTCTTTTGTGTATATCTTGCTGGTGTATTAGGATAGACTTTCCTATTAATTTTATAGGGATACAATGAAAAATGAGAGAAAATGTAAATGTAATACTTTCATTCAAACTTTATCATTGGATACACATTGCTATTGTAATGCTTTGGTCTTTAACAAAACCTAATTCTGTTTCACGAATGTCTGCTGAAAATCTTATTACCGGTAATTAAAAGCTTGTAATAGTATCCATCCATCCATCCATCCATCCATCCATCCATCCATCCATCCATCCATCCATCCATCCATCCATCCATCCATCCATCCATCCTCTTCCGCTTATCCGAGGTCAGGTCACGGGGGCAGCAGCTTGAGCAGAGATGCCCAGACTTCCCTCTCCCCGGCCACTTCTTCTAGCTCTTCTGGGGGAATCCCAAGGCGTTCCCAGGCCAGCCGGGAGACATAGTCCCTCCAGCGTGTCTTGGGTCTTCCCCGGGGCCTCCTCCCAGTTGGATGTGCCCGGAACACCTCACAAGGGAGGCATCCAGGAAGCATTCTGATCAGATGCCGAGCCACCTCATCTGACTCCTCTTGATGCGGAGGAGCAGCAGCTCTACTCTGAGCCCCTCCAGGATGATTGAGCTTCTCACCCTATCTTTAAGGGAGAGCCCAGACACCCTGTGGAGAAAACTCATTTCAGCTGAAGGGGATGGAGCCTGAGCTAGTGCGCGAGGTCGAGAGGTTCCGGCTAGATATAGTCGGGCTCACCTCGACGCACAGCTTGGACTCTGGAACCAATCTCCTTGAGAGGGGCTAGACTCTCTACCACTCTGGAGTTGCCCCCGGTGAGAGGCGCCGAGCGGGTGTGGGCATACTTAATGCTTGTAATAGTAAGAATTTTTTAATTTCTACAAAAGCTTGATGTAATCGGAATGGTTTTGTTTGCATTACTTTTCCAACTGTGTAAATCCTATTAAACAGATCTTACTGGAGAGGAGAGGTGCAAAACTAGATCCTTGAGACCAATTATATTTGTTGCGGATTGTAAATTCCAGTTTGTCTAGGTGAGATTTTTGGATAAGGTAAAGTGGAGTTTGTTTTCCTCAGTCAATATATATGTAGCAGTTGAATGTAAAACTCTGTAAAAGTTGATGTTTGGATTCATCTACTGTAACTAAGCGAATGTTCTATACACACACATGCACACACACATACATACACGAGGTTTATGGTAAAATGTAAGTAATCAGTGTAGACCTCATGTTTTCCATTTGATACATGCGTTGTCCATTTGGGCTGGTATAATAATGCACATCTGATCCCTTTTCCTTATGGTGACCTTTTCTTTTTTGGATAGGGCCACTCTTTTTTCTACTTCCTCTTGGCATTGCTTGTTGAACTCAACCACTCTTATAGTCAAATTGTTTTGGTGAGAAAATGGCGCTAGTCACTACCACATTGGTTCAGTTTGGTTTAAGGACTCTAATCTAATCGTGTTCCCGACGCATACATTGATTTGTCATTAATTTCACTCATTCATTGCCCACCTCGTAACGTTATCAGTCATTAGCATTATAGCTATAAACCTTGTTCATGTAGCCCAAGCGAGTCCAAGAAAGTTACTATCATGCTACTGTTGCCGACATGTAATATCGGGCAACAGAGTAGCCAATAAGCCCAATTTTCTTATTTTTAGACCCTTAGTTGGTATTCTTATTATCGTCATTTTTTTATTTTTTTGAACCCTTTCTACAACTTTTGCACAATTTTAAATTTACCATCCTAAACCTAGCAGCCAGGTAGACACATAAATGCACAGACATTTGTCCTTTCATTAAGGCAGATATATACATGTACATACATAGTATTCATGCTGTATACTGTGTGTACTTTTTATTTACTTATTGTTAATAATATTAGGAATTAGACAGTTAGAATTTCTTTGTACTGTGTACACATAATAATAAATTTGGCTTGACTTTTACATCCTAGATACATATCTGCCTTTTAAAATTCAGTATGTCATGCATCTAAAATATATAAAGAAAGATACAGCCAAAGATATATTGAGTGACATATCAAATTTGTTTGTCGTATTTATAGCAAGGATTATTTCTTGACTTGTGTTCTTCCATGCGTTTCAGTTCTGCAATACCAAGTACTAGATGCAGTACATGTTTAATAAGAATTCAGTTTCAGCAGACATCTTCACTACGGCTTTAATTACTTCCAAAACTCTTGAGAACACTGCCAACAATTTTCAAAATTCTTTGACACGTGTTAGATTCAGATGATAGACAGTGCAGCAACAAATATCCTCATAAGTGCTAAAATATCTTCTGAGTGAGAAAGTGTTACATAAAAAAAAATCCATATTGTATATATGTTTGTGTGTGTGTGTGTGTGTGTGTGTGTGTGTGCGTGTGTGTATGTATATATATATATATATATATATATACTGTAAGATGACGCTATATACCACCCGACCCAACACAGACTGGACACGGGAGGCACGTGTAAAATAAACAGACTTTTCTTTTTCTTCGTCTGTGGGCTACGCCTTCCCCGTACCCACAGACACAACACAGTCCCAAGCACAGAAGTAACAAAGCACAAAAGCACTTTTTCTCTTCCTCTCGGCACCACCACTCCTCCTCAGCAAGCTTTGTCCTCCTCCCACCCAACTCTGGCCGCTGAGTGGTGGTTGCTAGCTCCTTTTATAGTTCACCCGGAAGTGCTCCAGGTGCTTGATCATCGAGTTCCGGCTGCACTTGCAGGTGTGATGAATATGCTGCCCACACAGGCTCAGGAGTCCCAAACACAGCACCCCCTGGCAGTGCCTGCAGGACCCAACAGGGCTGCACCCAACTACAATTCCCAGGGAGCCCTGCAGGAACCCGAGGCACTGCTCCATCCCAGGAAGGCGGCCATCTAGCAACCAGGGGGAGGTATTGCAGTGTCCAGGGCTGCTCCCCATGAATATAGTGTGCAGGGGTGTCCCGGCTAGGCATGGACGCCAGCTGCCTGCCACTATATATATATATATATATATATATATATATTGTGAAGGATTGCCGGCTTTCTACTCCGGCCCTCACCCCCAGGCCACCAGGAGGAGCTCTCCCAGCAGCGTGGACGTGCCCCGAGTTCCAGCAGGGCCTCATGGACTATGTAGTTTTTATACACAGCCCTGCTGGATACCTTGGGGGCCACCGGGAGTCGCTGTAAGGGGGCTCATGGACTCTTATGTACCCTATAACCCGGGAGTACGTCACGGTCACGTGACAGGAAGGAACGACGTGCTCCCGGGGTGAAGAAAAGGACTGTTTACCCTGACTCGGAAGGGAAAAGGAACTGTGGACTGATTGGACAGAAACACTTCCGGGTCAGGGAATATAAAAGGACGATGGGAAATCCCAGATGTTGCGCTGAGCTGGGTGGAAGGGTGGCAACGCGTCTGGGAGTGGAGGATTGATTATTGTGTATTGTTTATTGATTAGTGATATGAGTATTGTGGAGTGGAGGGTGCTTTGTGCACATTATTGTCTAAATAAAAGAAATATTTGGACTTTTACCTGGTGTCTGACATCTAGTCTGAGGGTTCAAGGGGTCACGGAGCCCTTAATCTATCACAATATATATAAAGCTACATGTCCCTGATTGTCTCACTGATTGACTGACAAGAAAGTCTTGGTTACTTGCAGACAAATTAAAGAAAAAAAATATTTCACTAATGGATCAATCTCATGGCTCTCGCACTAAAAATAAAAATCAGCCTCACTGAAAATTAATGCAATTGTGGAATAAATTGGAGAAAACCATGAGGATGTTTCCCATTTATATGAGTGCCAGTCTACAGTGGATGCAAAATAAAGCAGATGGTAGTGAGTTTGACTGCAAGTGAGGTGCATCATAGTTCAGTCCCACCTCTGTTTTTTCCTATGTTTTTAAAATCTATTTTGCATGTTTTTTTATTAATTCACCAATTTGTTTTATCTTGCACAATTATAAGTGATCACTTCACTTTGAAAATAAATTGTTAGCATTCTATACATCCATCCATCCATTTTCCAACCCGCTGAATCCAAACACAGGGTCATGGGGGTCTGCTGGAGCCAATCCCAGCCAACACAGGGCACAAGGCAGGAACTTATCCCGGGCAGGGTGCCAACCCACCGCAGGCACACACAAACACACCAAGCACACACTAGGGCCAATTTAGAATCGCCAATCCACCTAACCTGCATGTCTTTGGACTGTGGGAGGAAACCGGAGCGCCTGGAGGAAACCCATGCAGACACGGGGAGAACATGCAAACTCTACGCAGGGAGGACCCAGGAAGCGAACCCAGGTCTCCTAACTGCGAGGCAGCAGCGCTACCACTGCGCCACCGTGCCGCCCCATTCTATACATTTTGCTGTTTTTATACCATACATACTGTTATGATAACTGTGTAATTCACTCCATGAGAACACAAACTGTCTTGCAATGTGCAAGCTTTAATTATTAGTAGTTTCATCCACACAATAACTCTTAGCTGTACTCCAGAATATGCAAGAGTATACAATTTTCCCTTGGATTTTGCATGCCTTAGTGATCTAACTTAATTGCATAGAATAATCCTTCTATTTATGTCTTTCTGTTTAGTAAACTTGTTAATGTCAGGTATGTTATTTGTCTTTGAAATGTTTTACCTGAATGTGGTTCCTTTTGAACCTGTAATGGAAAAAAGCAGGTTCAGAAAAGGGAGGGAATTAAAAAAATTACCTGCCATGTTACTATTTAAACAAAATTATTGAAATGCATTTAAAAGTCTGTTAGTTTCTAAAGTACCCAGCAATTACTCCCTAATTCTATAAGTATTTGTTTTCCTGTGCTGATTATAAAATGGTTGCTGAACATGGGATGCCAGCATTAATACGTTAAGGAAAACTAGTGAAATGAAATTAAATATTTTCACAGTCATTTAGTAACTATAATGTTCATAATTTATATAATACTTACATGAGACAGAAGATATTATATATGTTATAGTAATCTTATTGGTAGGTCCTCAATGCTTGAACATATACTTTGTCACAAACTCGACAAAGAGCCATTGCAAGGTTTGGGGCAGCCGTCCGTATATTATTTCCTGGCTACAAAATTGAATAAAGTGATAGCACTGATATGCACAAATCGGAGTCCAAAACAGAACTGAGAGGATAGGGGAAAGGTGGCAGCTTTTAAAGGCCAGTATAGGAAGTGACCTCAAAGGGACCGGAACCAGAAGGGTCTTCATCCATAGGCTCGGGCCCAGAAATGACATCAGAGGGGCCAGAACCGGAAGGGTCTTCATCCATAGGCTCGGACCCGGAAGTGACGTCAAATGGGTCGACACCAGATTTGACGTCATCAGGGCCAGGCAGAATTTCTCCAGAACGGTCTGCAGAAAAGCGAGATAAAGAGTCAGTGCACTCTGCCACATCCCGGTCTGGCTCAGAATTACTCTCGTTCAAGCCCTTTAGCTGCCTCCTATGCACACGTGTGTGACAACCTGTATAATCCTTTGTTTTTTTAAAAGACAAAATTGCATTCATTAAATAGGAAATAAAATACACTGCAGGAATACATAACTGCAGATTAGGATGTAAATTAAGTTAAGATTGTTACGTTTGATTCCTTCTTGACCAATATCTGCAGAACACTCCACTTGCCATAGGTCAAAAGAGCACAAATGTCAAGACAGGCCCCTAGTGGGTAGTCTAACCAGCTCAAATGAATCAAGTCAACATTCTAGTGTGAGGTAGTAGGTACGTTGTAGTGGATGCGCTGCATATGGTTATTGTATCCAAGTTCATAGAAAACTCAGACTTGCATCGCTGATACTATTTTGATTCCAAACAGAAATGCTATTTACACTGTTTTTTATAGCTATGCCACAATAATAACTACTTGGGTGTACAAGATATCATGATGCAAAGGTTAAGGGCAATCTCATTTAAATTTGTACAGATGTTTCTGAAAAACTGGGACAGTCTTGCATAAGACTTTAACCCTCAGCCCCATGACAGGCACCAAAGGTACAGGAATATGAAGCTTAATTCATGGACCTTGTTACATACTGTACAAGAACAGGATTTTGCTTTCACTTCAGCTTGTTGAATTTGACAGGTTGGAACTATGCCTTGTTGCAAGACTTCCCTTTTAAAAAACTTTACTACCATATGGTAACTGTTTCCAACTGAATTGAATTATTCATGATAGGAAAATAAAGGCTACTGAATAAAATAATGGACTATAGAAAATAAAAACTAATCATACAACTATTTACCTATCACTGCACCTATTTCATCCAATTCAAGCCTTCACTTCATTTCCATTTTGGCAGTAACAAAAAGAGGAGAGGAATCGGTCCAGGACATTGCACCAGTTGAATCCTGGCCATGCTTAACCAGGCACACATCTACTCACTGGGAACCTATTCGGAGTCAGAAATTAACTGTTGGAAAAGTTTTAGTATACATAGAAAACCCACACAGATATAAGGAGAATGTGTAAATACATACGCAGTATTTGGTATGAGATGAAAACTGCTGCACCTTGGTATCACCACAAAAAGACAGTTTACAGGTCAAAAAAATAAATGAATTGTGTGACTTAGGTAAAGTGTAGAGTGAAAGAACTATGTGAATAATGGAATTTCTTCATTTTCACAAATAGGGAATTTGTAGCAAGCCAATGATTGAAGTCATTGTAAAGTTATTCAGACCATCAAGTGTCAATTTTTAAAGGACATACATATATTAAAATACTGGTGCTTAATTATTGAGAATATTAAGTCTATAAAGATGTTTCACTTGTCTATGTAATGCCAAGACTCTGGAATCCTGCAGGAGCTGCTGAAATCTTAATGCAGTGGCTGTGCGTGCCATGGTCTGCCAGCAGAGGTCAAGACAATATTAAACAACAATGAATACTGCCCAGTGATAACTAGTTTAAAGGATGCAAGTAAATCAGTCATGTAAAAGCCAGCAGCATAGCTATGAGAAGTGAGCAAGTTGTAGAGAGAGATCTCACAGTGTGACAAGAAGCATTGATTCTAATCCTTGCTTTTCTCATAGAAACATTAGCCTTTCATGAAAGTCATGTGAAAGAGTTATATAATCCGCTACTTAGACACTCACACAAAACTGTACAATTATGAAAGGCAACAATAAAAATTATCTGGTAAAGATAATTATCTGGTAATAGACATCTTTGTCCTTCCTTCCATGTAAAATGATATAAACTCCACATTTAAATTTAGCAGTGAACATACTTAATAACATTCACAAATGTGTTTGTTTTCTGAGCTCAAAATTGCAATGTGACTGGTTTTGGAATCGAATCCAGGTTCTTATAATTGTGAGAAATAATCCAACTATTGTACCAACATATATGAAGTCAATCAAATGCTTAAAATCAGTGTTCGTCACTAGGTCACATTTTACAAATGACCCACACTCTGACCCTTTTAGGCTAACATTTCTGTATATCTCTCGAATAGCCTTGGATTTCAATCACAGCTTATAACTTTAGAAGCAATATCTGGAGTAATACTAGATAGGATAAAAAGTGCTATGAAGAACCAGTTGTAATATCTTGTACCAAACTACTTGAACGAAGGCTTATTCTGTTCAAAGGAAGAATGACAATCTAACCTTCTCTGAAATTGGAAAAAAAACTAATTCTCTTTGCAGGAATCTGTTCAGAACTTTTTCAGAAGATGGCAAGAATTCATTAATGTAATCTTAAATAAATCATGTCAGGCCTGTGCCCAACCTTTTCATTTTACTTGCTGTTTTATCCTGTACAAAGAACCGTTTTAGATGGGCTTCTGTAGTCATAAAGCTCTCTTGTTCCAGTGTCTGATTTTTTTTTTTTGGAAGTATACTGTTGTACCAACTATGCTATTGTTGGTATCCTATGCAGTCTCATGCTTTTCTGATTTATATTGTAGCTGCGTTTGACGAAGGTTTCCAAATGGTTCAAAATAGTTCAACTCTAGCTACCAGATAGGCATTCTGGCACTAGTATGACTCACTGTACAAAAAAAAAAACTCCACAGTCCAAATGTCTTCATTTTTAAAGAATTTAGTGAAATCAAACTGTTCACCAAGAAAATAGAGAAAAAAGCTGATAATACACACAAAAAAGATAGGGGAAAAAGAGAAACTTAGGATATTCTGCTTAAATATCTAGGGTACATTTCTTAAGGTTTCTATGTAACATTCAATGTAACATTCTCTGTAGCATTCTATGCAATCGTCAGAAAACTATATACCTTTAATATCTACCTGTCTAACCATTCATGTTTCTTTCTAGCTGTTTAACTTCAGTCTAAGGGCTATTCTACTGTCGCACAGAGTTAAAATCAAGAACATTCCATTTTTCTGTATCTTATATGGGGTTAAACTGAATCTTCCATTATCTGTGTTAAGCTACAGTACATTATCTTCAAGTTCAAGCTAAGCAGACTAAGGAAAATTTACCAATAACATTAACTTAAAGAATTTGTTTCTCACAGGGTGGTGGTCCCTCTTTGTGTTTTTAGCAACCCTATACACTAAAATTTGCAGAGTGGGCAGGGTTTTATGGGATAGTATTTGGATATGCAGGATATAATGCAGTATGCTAGAAAATGCTGCCAGTACGCAATTGCAAAAAAATTTAGAAGAACCACTACTCTGTACTGGTGGATACTGGCCCATTTGAAGCCCTGATTTTCACTAGTTTAAGTTTGTTTTGTTTCCAAATAAAAGGAATTAAAACAAACAAGTAAATACATAAAATCAAGTGTGGGGAGTCCAGGATTCTTTTTATTTTTATTTTTTATTTTTAATGGCTGATTAAACACAGTATAGTTTTTGTGTTTATGATTTTATTTTAATATGGTATCTTATTTTATTTGCTTTGCAGAGCCAAGTTACATCACCATTGGACCTCCAGCTTGTGAACTGATTGAAAATTGTACATTGACAGAGAAAGACTGCATGTATGGGTTCCATCTAGACCAAAATGGCTGTCGAACTTGTCAGTGTGAAACACGTAAGTAAACCCTTACTTTATACCTCAATTTTGGAGAGATGGAGCATACCGGAGACTCCTTCTTTTATAGTCACAATAGCAGTATTAGTAAAATAAGATTACTTTTCTATGACTTTGAAAAACACATCTCATTTGCAGTACTGATTAACTCACATGCTCACCATCAGCTCAGCTCAGCTCAATTTTAAATTTATTATCCTATATAGGGAAATTCATTTGGTTTGTGACTCAACAAAGACTTACATAGAAGTCTTTTTGAATATGATGCCACAAGCTTGGCACACCTATCCTTGGCCAGTTTCGCCCATTCCTCTTTGCAGCACCTCTCAAGCTCCATCAGGTTGGATGGGAAGCGTCGGTGCACAGCCATTTTAAGATCTCTCCAGAGATGTTCAATCAGATTCAAGTCTGGGCTCTGGCTGGGCCACTCAAGGACATTCACAGAGTTGTCCTGAAGCCACTCCTTTGATATCTTGGCTGCGTGCTTAGGGTCGTTGTCCTGCTGAAAGATGAACCGTCGCCCCAGTCTGAGGTCAAGAGCGCTCTGGAGCAGGTTTTCATCCAGGATGTCTCTGTACATTGCTGCAGTCATCTTTCCTTTATCCTGACTAGTCTCCCAGTCCCTGCCACTGAAAAACATCCCCACAGCATGATGCTGCCACCACCATGCTTCACTGTAGGGATGGTATTGGCCTGGTGATGAGCGGTGCCTAGTTTCCTCCAAACGTGACGCCGGGCATTCACACCAAAGAGTTCAATCTTTGTCTCATCAGAACAGAGAATTTTCTTTCTCATGGTCTGAGAGTCCTTCAGCTTTGTAATAACCAAGTCCTCATATCAGGCACTATTGATTAATTTCATTCATCAATCTTCAAACACACAATCCACTTTAGACCCACCTATTCCAGAGCTTGTCTCAGCAGTGTTAGATATAGAAGACTAGAATCAGTCCTGGATGTGGTGGATGGCTATGTTAGATTCAACAGATAACATAACATACACATCTTTAGGATGTGGGTGGAAAACTGTAGTGTGTATTGAACAACCCATATTAACTCAAAACCAATGTGTACATGATGCTGTGTAAGGATCTAACCACTCTAGCATATTATCTTGTGCAAGTAGTATGTAGTACTCTCTTCTTCCATATTCTTTCCAAGTCATCACAAATAATGATTCACACTGAACTTAGGCAATATAAATGGAATTTGTGGAACTTATCTCTTATGAACATTGACAGCTATGGTTTATGTGAAGTCAAAGTGCAGTAAACTATCAGTTCAAAAAGAATCTATCATGTTGTCTTGTTAAAATAATTTTGGTAAAGCATTACTATGCACATGGAATACATCTGTTATTAAAATAATGTATGTTCGGAAGAAAGATTTTCGAGTATCCAGTGTATATGAGACATAACACTAAATCGAAACTGAGAAAACTAACAATGGAAATAAGAAAACAGGGAAAGTAAAAAAAAACTAATTTTATAAAGTGTGATTTCAGTTCTTCCAGAAATGTAGAAGTCTTTCCTTTTTTATTAAGCTTCAGGGATATCAGTCTGTCCAGTTAGGAAGCATAAGCAATTGAGAATCAACTTCACCTGCTTTGGTGCAAATGAAAAAGACAAGAGGTTCACTGGTGGTGGCCATAGACAATTGCTCTCTCCATATTCTTCCTGTCTCATTCTTCTCTAGTTTTGCATTTTTCTAGTGTCCTTTTCACTATTTGTAGCACAAGGCAGTATATGCAATTGCAATTGTAGTCCATAGGTGCTGTCGCAATAAGGTTTTGCTCTTGAGACTGTGCTGGGAGACATAGCAAACCTTCTTGAGAAGGCACATATGAACCAATATTTACCATTATAATATAGTTTCATCGACAGAGAGACTCATAGTGATTTCTGTTATTCCTTATTGGCAGTATTTCTTTGTGTGGAGAAAACTGGAGCTGCACAGTTTCTTATGCATGCTGATCAGTGATCAGGGATACAGAATGATGAGAATATTACTGCTTCACAAATAACTGATTTTTTGTGCCGGGGTGGGCATTTTAAATATAAACTAAAGTTTACAAAAATTGGCTCATGTTTCCATTGTATGCTATTCTAAAAAAGTATTCTGACAAGTAATACCTTTTTTATTTTTTCTAATCAAGTTTGCACTTAAGGTAAGATATTTTCGTGTATGCGAAATCCATGGACTAAGGCTGACTTTCTCCTGAGACTGAATTCTCTTGCAATCTCATGCCTTGCAAGTAAATAACAGTAAATGCGCTGGGTATGTATTAGTCCTTTCTAATACTAACACAGGAGATTGCACGCTTAATCAGTAGTATGTGCATCTGATCATGTGTGTGTGGTGTGTGTGCGTTTTTTGGAGCTGTTTAACTATTAGAAGAGTTAAACACTGGCTATTTGTGTAGCAGGAATATTCTCTTCATTCAGATCCCTAATCACTGTTCAACATTAGGAAGAAACAGCACAACTCCACTTTTTTCCTCCATAAAGAGGCTCGTCTTTTCAGCAAACTGGACTCATATCCTTCCTGACGTAGATAGCCCTTTAATGAAATTCTGCCAATAAGGAAGACCAGAATCACCGTGTGGCTTTCAGTTAATGATAAAGAAACGTTTTATGAGGTGAACAAATGGCAGGTACTGAGCCAGCGATCAATGCTTTTTGATAACTTGACTTTTGAGAAAAATCTGTCATGAAAAGGACAAAAGGAAGCAAGTGGGGCGGGCGCAGCAAGCCAGGCAAGATGGAGCAGGGCAAGGAGGCAGGTATCTGTGCAAGAGTTTTAAATAATGAAAGAAAAATAGTGCTTTGGAATCGAGGACCCCCAACCAACACGGCTCACAAAATAAAACGTGACTGACAGGCATATGCTTCTTGTATGAAATATGTACAAAAATGACAATAATGATGAAGCAGTGATACAACTGTTCTATTCAAACCAATATATATATGTGAATCGACCTTGTGGGCTTTTAACCCTTGAAAAAACAACGCTGGAATCAAGAAAAAGGTTTGGGGACCGTTCCCGTATATTGCCCTAAGACAATATATGAAAAAAAAAGATCAAAGTCTTTTTAAATTACAAGAATATTTAACAGTCTTTACTTTGTGAAAATGGTGGATTTATACAAAAAGGATTATGGGAACAGGAAATGGTTGGCGTTAGGAACAAGGAACCGGAAGTGATGTGATCTGGATGAGCCGGAAGTGATGTCATTGAGGGTGGCCGGAAGTGACGTTGCTCTGGCCATTTTTATACCCGGAAGTGGAGGCAATTATTTTTCTTCTGGCTTTCTGTGGAAAGAAGAGATCCAGGTAAGTACCACGTGACCAACTCATATCTCGCGGTAGTTTACTCACCTTTAGGCTCTTTGACTGCCTCCTAATTGCACATGTGTGACATGACCCCCCCCCCCCCCCCTCAGCCCAGACCCATCGGGTGGGGCAACCTTCACCGAGAGGTCGTGGACACAGGAGAGAGCATCCACGTTGGCCTGCAAGGAACCTCTACGATAAATGACACTAAAACAATAAGGCTGTAGATCCAAAAACCACCTAGTGACGCGTGGATTCGACTCTTGATGAAGGGCCATCCACTGTAAAGCGGCATGATCCATCACCAGAGTAAATTCATGCCCCAAGAGATAGTACCTTAAGGACGTTATAGCTCACTTAATCGCCAAGGCTTTCCTCTCCACCGCGGCATACTTGGTCTCCCAATCCAGCAGTTTCCGGCTGAGGTACATAATGGGGTGTTCAGCACCGTCGACGCATTGGCTCAACACAGCACCCAATCCTGTGGCCGATGCGTCGGTCTGGAGGATGAAAGGAAGAGAAAAAGTAGGAGATCGTAAAATAGGTGCCGAAGTAGGGGCCAACTTTAAGTCACCGAATGCTTTATCAGCTGAATCATCCCATACTACTTTTGAAGATGCTTGTTTCCTTGTGAGATTCGATAAGGGCGCAGCAATTTCGGAGAAATGAGGTACAAAACGATGATAGTAACCTGCCAACCCCAAAAAAGCCTGTACTTGTCTCTTATTTATCGGACGGGGCCAATCAATGGTGGAATCTACTTTGCTACATTGTGGTTTAACAATGTCCCCACCCACTAGGTAGCCTGAATATTTGGCTTCACGTAACCCAAAAAAACATTTCTTAGGATTAATACGAAGCCCTGCTGACACTAGTGTGGAGAGCACTGTTTTAACCTGCACTACATGGTCCTTCCATGTGCCGGAATAAATGACAACGTCATCCAGGTAGGCGGCACTAAATGAATTGTGGGGCCGTAACAGTGTATCTACCAGACGTTGGAAGGTAGCTGGTGCCCCGTGCAAACCAAAAGGAAGGACCCTGTATTGCCAATGTCCACTTGGGGTACTAAATGCGTTTTTTTCTTTAGCGGAGGCCATTAAGGGAATTTGCCAATACCCTTTCGTCATGTCAAGAGTAGTTAGGAATTGTGCGTTCCCCAGTCGATCGAGTAAGTCATCCACTCGCGGCATGGGATACGCATCAAATTTAGAGACCTGATTAAGATGATGGAAGTCGTTGCAAAACCTCCATGACCCATCAGGCTTAGGAACCAGGATGATTGGAGTAGACCAAGGGCTATAGCTCTCTTCAATAACCCCTAATTCCAGCATTCGCCTAATTTCCAACTCTACTTCCGCTTTCTTTGCCTCCGGGAGTCTATAGGGCTTCTCCCTGACAATCACACCAGGGTCAGTAATGATGTCATGAACAATCAGCTCAGTACATCCAGGAATCTTATCCACAACTTTGGGGACAGACAAGATGGCTTGTTTGAGATCTTGTCTTTGTTCAGATGTCAAGTCGGGATCGAAATTAAGGTGGGGTTGAGACATAAACAATGAACAAGGCTGGCCGGAGGAGGGATCAGGTTCCCTATCCTTCCACAGTTTCAGCAAATGAATATGATATACTCGCTTGGTCGGTCGACGATTGGGTTGTTTAACCAAATAATCGACTAGACCTTTTCTTTCCTTAATTTCATAGGGACCCTGCCAATGGGCTAATAATTTGGAATGTGAAGTTGGGACGAGTGCCATTACACGATCACCCGGGACAAATTCCTGGATGGTGGTGTTGCGGTTATAATAACGCGACTGTGCTACTTGTGCCTTTTCCAAATTCTCTTTTAGAATGGGCCTAATTTTTTCCAATCTATCGCGTAATTGCGTGATATATTCAAGACCTCCTCTTCCCAACCTTCTTTTAACATATCCAATAAACCTTTGGGTTGTCTTCCATATAATAATTCAAAAGGGAAGAAACCCGTAGAGGCCTGTGGGACTTCCCGGTATGCAAACAAAATGAGAGGAAGTAACTGATCCCAGTTTCTTCCATCCTCGTTAACTACTTTGCGTAACATCTGCT
Organism: Erpetoichthys calabaricus; assembly: GCF_900747795.2. Lineage (NCBI taxonomy): Eukaryota > Metazoa > Chordata > Cladistia > Polypteriformes > Polypteridae > Erpetoichthys > Erpetoichthys calabaricus. The sequence continues at coordinate 105,342,842 of NC_041396.2, read as the reverse complement.
TTAATGTTTGATTAAAACGCTCTACCAGCCCGTCAGTTTGTGGATGGTAGACTGACGTTTTTTAGATGTTTTATACGGAGTAATTTAGCCACCTCCCTGAACGTCTCCAAAGTGAAGGGAGTCCCTTGATCCGTTAGAACTTCTTTGGGGATCCCCACACGAGCGAATATCCCTACAAGTTCCCGTGCGATATTCTTTGTATTAGCTGAGCGCAACGGAACAGCTTCGGGGAATCGAGTGGCATAATCCACTAGGACTAAAATATATTTAAAGCCCTTTACCAAGGGTTCTAAAGGTCCTATGAGATCAACTCCTACTCGTTCAAATGGGATATCAATAAGGGGAAAAGAAACTAGAGGAGCTCGGGTCCGCCTTGGAATCTGGTGAAGTTGACACTCCAGACATGAAGCACAAAATCGTCTGACCTCCTCATTAATTCCCGGCCAATAAAATTGGAGCTTTATTCTCTCCAAAGTTTTGTCGAAGCCTAAATGGGCTCCCAGAAGGTGAGCATGCGCTAACACACACTTTTCGCCAAAAAGTGCATGGGATTAGCAGCAATGCTCGCACTGTATAACCCTCGGCAGATACTATAGCATTCCTTGCAAATTTTAAAGAATCATCATTCCACTGTTCTCGTTTAAACGAGGAAGGTGTTACCAAAATCTGAGACGATAAATCTTGTATTGAGTCTTTATCAACCTCAATGGGCAGAGTTACTGCCTCTACGTTCTCTCCGTTAGCTGTACTAGTTCCTGCAGAGGACGCTGGGACATCAAATTCTTCACACTGGGTACCCGTATGGGTCTGTGCTACTGAGGGACACGGTGTGGAGGCAGTCGGAGCATCATTCTCCATGACTAAACCTAAATTCCTTTTTGGTACAGTAACGTTATTACCGCTATTGATTTTATTCCAATCTCTACCCAATATGACTGGAAAAGCCATGGCCATCCCAACTACGTTGTGATTTACTGAAACCACACATCAGGCTGTTTTGTAATACCGGATGTCCCCATGAATACATTTCGGACTAGTTTTTATTTTAGTCCATTGTTGCAGTAAAATGAAACGGGCAGCAACAATAGAAATGTTACTCCCGGAATCAAACATCGCCCTTACTTTCCTACTGTTTATAATAACTGCACCTGTATATGGGAGAGATAACGGGTTAGTCACCGTGGCACAATACCTTTCCCCCTTCACCAATGAACAATCCATGGGCTCCGAGGTAGAGTTTGGGGACAGGTGACCAAGCTCCCCACACTTGAAACAGCGAGGGGGGTTGATCGGTCTGTCTCGTTTTCGAACGGTAGGCACGGGAGATTGCCGGGTGGGCTCAGGGACTGCCCCACGTGCCTGTTGGGTGTGACGAGAAAACCGTTCTGATCGCCCCAATTTACAAGCGGCCCAGTGGCGCTCTGCAATCTTGATCAGTGTGTCCATGTCCTCGTAGTTATGTTTTCGGACATGCTGGGCGATCTGGTCAGAGAGGGCATGCACGAAGGTTTCACAGGCCAGTAGTTCGGCCATTTTGTGAGAACTATTTATATCTGGCCTTAACCAGCGACACACTTTGCCCCAAGCTTCGAAAGCCTGGGTTCTCAATGGCCTCTCAGGGTCAAATTGCCACTCCCTCCATTCATTCGCCTGCTGTTCCGCTGATATGCCGTAGCGCTTGAACACTTCAAGTTTTAGAGCATCATAATTGGCAGCCTGCTCCTCAGTTAAATCATAGTAGGCTCTCTGCGCCACCCCCTTCAGGTAGGGAGCCAGTAGGTATGCCCACTCCGACCTTGGCCATGCATTCCGCTTAGCGGTACACTCAAAAATAAAAAAATACATCTCAATGTCGTCATCTTCTGTTAAATTTGTTGATTGTGTAGGAAGTGACCGAGCGGCCTCCGTTCGTACTGATACGGCTGCACGGGCCTCAACTTCAGCTAGCTGTGTCCTGGTCTCACCCATCTGTACTTTTAGCGTGCAGAGTTCGCCATAATGGTAGACAGCACAGTGTTCAGATCCTGTTCTTCTGTCATTTTTTAAAGAAAAAAAGAACAATCCTTGTCGACTGCGCCAATTGTGGGCTTTTAACCCTTGAAAAAACAATGCTGGAATCAAGAAAAAGGTTTGGGGACCATCCCCATATATTGCCCTAAGACAATAAATGAAAAAAAAACGATCAAAGTCTTTTTAAATTACAAGAACATTTGACAGTCTTTACTTTGTGAAAATGGTGGATTTATACAAAAAGGATTATGGGAACAGGAAATGGTTGGTGTTAGGAACAGGAACCGGAAGTGATGTGATCTGGATGAGCCGGAAGTGATGTCGTTGAGGATGACCGGAAGTGACGTTGTTCCGGCCATTTTTATACAAGTGGAGGCAATTATTTTTCTTTTGGCTTTCTGTGGAAAGAAGAGATCTAGGTAAGTACCACGTGACCAACTCATATCTCGCGATAGTTTACTCAACTTTAGGCTCTTTGACTGCCTCCTAATCGCACGTGTGTGACAACCTATATATCCAAATGGATTTATCTCAGCCATTATATATATCTGAATGGATATATCTGAACCGATGTATATATTTAAACAGATCTATTTAAACCAATGTATTTCAACCAATATATAGTGATGGACGGCCTGGGCCCATGCCCGGCCGGGACGCCCCTTTTATGTATGAGCCAGGGGAGCAAGCATGGGCTGCACAGTACCTCCCCAGGACCACTTGGTGGCAGCCCCCCTGGGTGACTGTGGTGCCTCAGACACCTGCAGGGCTCCATTGGAGATGGAGTTCTCCACAGCCCTGTTGGGATCCGGGATGGCCACCAGGAGGCGCTGCAGGGGTTCCTGGGCCCGTCTGGGCCATAGTTCAGCCACACCTGGAGGTGCAATCGGAGGCAGGTGGTCAAGCACCTGAAGCACTTCCGGGTGTACTATAAAAGGGGCCAACATCCACCACTCCAGGAGACTGAGTCAGGAGGGGGAGGACAACGCTTGCCGGGAGTAGTGGTGGTGCGAAGAGTAGTGTGTGTTTTGCTTTGGTTGGTGTTTTTGGGTCTGTGTACTGCCTGTGTACTTTTCCTGAATGGCTCCTTGTAATATCAGTATGTATGTGTATGTTTGTATATATACTGTATATACTGTATATATATATATATATATATACATACATACACACACATAAATTACAAGTCTAAAGTTTTAGAACACCTCAGTTTTACCAACTAATTAAATGAGACAACCATGTGGAACAGTAATGGTGGAAACTACAAGTATGTATGTGTGTGTGTTTGACAGGGCAAATGGCAGTAAGAAAGCCATTCCTTAAAAGCCGAAATAGGGCCTTGAAATACTGGCTGTGGAGTACTGCAAACTGGAGAAAGTCTCCTCTTCACAGCAGAAACTGAGACTTGCTTTTTTCAACCACTGTTAAGCTGTGCTTGAAGCTGTTGTGCTGTGAGGCACCTATTACATGAGTTGGTGACCTTCAGAAACTTGTCTTCTGATTGGGTTGTGACTTTGGGTCTGCCAGATCTCTTCCTGTCCGAATTTCTTCCAGTTTCCAATTGTCTTTGGATTGTGAAGGACACCGTACTCACTGACACTTTGATTATTTTTTTGCAATTTCTCTAAATGAAAGCCTTACACTAATAAGAGTAATAATACTCTGTCTCATTTCATTTGTTAATTGCCATTATTGTGAAAATTTAGCATGACAAATGGTCCCTGAAATCCTTCCATATGCTGGCACATTCATTTGGATATAGTGAAGTTTGTTAAATGTAGAAGTATATAATATAATTATAAACAGTCAATACTTTACAAAAGGCAATTAGGTGAAATTCACTGATGGATGAATGAATAGATTACCCTAATCAGTAGCTCAGTTACACATAATCACATTTACTTTCCCATTCATCCATCCAGCCCGAACCTTGCTTAGTTTAGTTCAGGATTATGAAAACTGAAGCCTATTCTAGTAGTACTGGGCACAGAACTTTAGTTAAGTTTGGACATAATGCCAGTCCATCATAAGGCACACATATTAACATCTTCTCACACATACAAAGCCAATTTATTTTTGTCAATCAAACTAATATGTAAATCAGTGGGAAACAGGAACAAAGCCAGATAATTTAGAGGGATCCGCACACAGACACAAAATCTGAAACTAGTTGCTGGGTCCATGAGTTAGCAGTGAGAAACAAAAGAGAAAAATTCTAGAGCAATATAAATTTGCTGAATAATCTAACATGCACGGGTGTGTGAAGAAATGAATGTACCCACACAGATACAAAGAACGCTATGCCCTACTCCTTGTTAAAACGTACTGTATACTAAAATTAAAAAAAAATTAAAAAGTGTGCATTATGACATCTGTTTCATTGTAACCTATAGCAGGGCCTCTTATGACTATGGATAAATTTAGTTTTGTAAACATTTTTTTTTGTCCTCTCTTCTTCTGTAATGCACTGATCTATGCTATGCTTCTCTTACTTTTCTATGCCATAAATGTCTCTTTGACAACAAATAATCAACTCATTTTACAATATCACTTCATTTAAACTTGTAATATTATAATTGATGCATGAAAGAACAGACAGACTTTCAGCATTATATACAAAATATATAAAGCAACTTTAATTTTAAGGGTTATTATTGACTCACTGTTCACATCTCTTTTCTCTTAAAATGTCTGAAGCTGTTTTAATATCAATCATTTCTTTATTTTTAAGTTTGACTCCTTTCAGTATTACATTATGGAGTTTTAAATAGCTAGTTGCCTCTTTTTGTTACTTTAAATGTGCAGTGAACATGTACTGGAAGACTGTACCATTATTTTGTGTTCATCTACTCTCAGATCTTCTACATTTCTGCTAGATGTTCTTGTGGTCCCTGGCCAACCCCTGTGTCTAACCTCTCTCTTTTAGAAGAGGGTCTTGCTCCAATGTGCTCTAGCTGTTTTCACTTCCAGGGTACCATACGTGACCAGATTTACATCAAACCCCACTCCAACCAAAGTCCAGAGGAAAGGAAGATAAAAGGATCACAATCAAACTGCACCAGCAAAAGGAAAACAAAAAGCAGTGCTGAAAGTTTTGGGGCAATAGCAAACCAGAATTTTAACAATACAATATACATAGTCCTAATTTCATTTGACTTCCTTGAAGCATTGCTAATCTCAAACACAAATATTTAAGGTGAATTAAATTATAGGTGGAGGATAGGCAAATGTGCTGAGTAACAAGCTCAATAACCTACTAGTGAGAAGCAAAAATGTCCTTGGTTTCTAGTGTACCAAGAACGAATAATTTATTTTGATCATGGTTAGTTGATCAAAGTTCGCTGATGACACTGCTACCGTGGGGTGCATCAGGAGTGGGCAGGAGGAGGAGTATAGGGACCTAATCAATGACTTTGTTAAATGGTGCGACTCAAACCACCTACAACTGAACACCAGCAAATCCAAGGAGCTGGTGGTGGATTTTAGGAGGCCCAGACCCCTCATGGACCCCGTGATCATCAAAGGTGACTGTGTGCAGATGGTGCAGACCTATAAATATCTGGGAGTGCAGCTGGATGATAAATTAGACTGGACTGCCAATACTGATACTCTGTGCAAGAAAGGACAGAGCCGACTATACTTCCTTAGAAGGCTGGCGTCCTTCAACATCTGCAATAAGATGCTGCAGATGTTCTATCAGACAGTTGTGGCGAGCGCCCTCTTCTATGCGGTGGTTTGCTGGGGAGGCAATATTAAGAAGAAAGACGCCTCACGCCTGGACAAACTGGTGAGGAAGGCAGGCTCTATTGTTGGCATGGAGCTGGACAGTTTGACATCTGTGGCAGAGCGAAGGGCGCTCAGCAGGCTCCTATCAATTATGGAGAATCCACTGCATTCACTAAATAGTATCATTTCCAGACAGAAGAGCAGCTTCAGCGACAGACTGCTGTCACTGTCCTGCTCCTCTAACAGATTGAGGAGATCGTTCCTCCCCCAAACTATGCAACTCTTCAATTCCACCCGGGGGGAGTAAACGTTAACATTTAACGTCATACAAAGTTATTGTCTGTTTTTCACCTGCATTATTATCAATCTTTAATTTAATATTATTTATTGTATCAGTATGCTGCTGCTGGAGAATGTGAGTTTCCCATTGGGATTAATAAAGTATCTATCTATCTATCTATCTATCTATCTATCTATCTATCTATCTATCTATCTATCTATCTATCTATCTATCTATCTATCTATCTATCTATCTATCTATCTATCTATCTATCTATCTATCTATCTATCTATCTGGTTAAGCAGTAGCACAGAGAGCTGTAAAGAAAGGGATATTTTACACAATACAGTAGTGGAATATTTAAAGCAAGACAAGATAATATGTGGCATTTAGTATATGAGATCAAAAAATAAATAAAAGGTCAGAAAAGCAGTAGCAAAACATGTGGAAGAAAAGTGTCAGGATTAGCAAAGAGACATACTTTGCAAAAAGAATCTTCCATGAGGCTTGTCAGGAGACATTTACGAATTCTGAATTGGGTATAGTAGTAGTTGGGATTTTTGCAGCAGTATCTAACATGGGAGAATAAAGTATTCCATAGGGAAGAACACAGAAAGAAAAGACGTTTGGATCAAAAAGAAATCAAGGGGGTGGTAGGGGGAAAGAACAAGAACAAGACTCAGAGTACCTTGGGTGATTCAGTAGAGAAGCAGTTAGAGAGAGCGTGCATGTACTGATCATTGATCGCAGTTGTAGGCAGAAAAAGAAAGCCATGCTAGGAAATTTAAAATTAGTTTGTCAGAAGTGGAACATCATGAGTTCTGACCTATCCATCTAATCCCTGGTTACACTAGTCCTAGAGGAACACACTAGAGGAAAATACACAGGACCATTCACCTATTGAAAGTGCAAGTTTGTGGAATATAGGGAGAATATAGCATGTTTTCGACAGTGCGAAAAGGTTTTCAACACAGTGTCATACATTGATTGTATATGACAAGATAGGTCACAAAGAGAGCTTTTAGAGCTTAGGCTTTAGAGGGATGAGGAGAATACCGTGCTGAGAAAGTGAGGAGGAAAGGGATGATTCTGTAGTGAGCCAGAGGGGTTTGTGGGGGAAAAGGCTAAAGCCAAGACCATATACAGTAGCACTGACAGTGCTTCAGTAAATAGCCTGGTATATATTACTGATGACTCCAAACCTTTTTCATAAGCTATGCATTCTAACTCCATACCTTTGATTGTCTAACTGTATCTAATGTTTTTAGATTTTTATTTACATTAAATTTAATTTACAATCAATATTTAATTTATATCAAGACCTTTTTTCATTTTTTTCAGGATTTTATTGAATCTAGGGTATTTCTCGGTTGACCTCTTTAATTGTCATCTGAATATGTTCCTAACTTGTTTTTTATTTTATTTTCCTAATTTATTCATATGAGTAAAAAAGAGTAGAACTGACCCTTATGGAATCCCAATATAGAGCTCATCATCTAATCCCCAAAACATTCTTTCCTCCATAACTGATTTTTTTCAGTGCTAAAGCTAATTGGGCACCTCTCTTCACAATGTTCCCTCCTTTCCCGAACTCTTGCAATTGGGCTAATCAAAAACTTTTTGAAAACCATAGTAAAAAATATAACCTCAATAATAAAATAATGTTTTCCTCAATAATAAAATACTTTTGTTGTGTGTCTATTAAACTAAAGCATTTTAGTAAAGACACTTTCTTACATCAAAACCCACTTATATGTACTAGTTAAGTGGTTCTCTGTGTTGTCTTTTATAATTATTACCGTTCATTTGCCTGTATTGAGATTCAAGGTCAGAGGCTGCTTTCAAGAGAAGCATCTGTCCACTTTAACCAGATAGACAAATGTCAGTATAAAGTGCCTTTGTTATTATATAATATTATGGCATCCTTTAATAAGATTATATCCTTTTGAAGCCATCTGCATCTCTTAGAACAATATTTGCATATTTGACACAGTTAGAAAAACCTCATGAGACTAAGGGTCAGAATACACTTGATGCTACGCAACACATACATACGCTTGCAGACTCTGCTGCTACACAAACATTTTACTGACTATATTTGCGCACGTACTTCATGTAAATCTGCAGCATTGCACCAGATGGCAGTACAAGAAATCATCACTGTGAGGAAACAACATGAGGTTTCACTGTGTTGTGAATTGAGGGAAGAAAGATGTTGAAGATAAAAATTCTTTGCATTTTGATGCTGTTGCCAAGGTGTAATAAAAAAGATGGCAACAATGACGCAGAAGATGGTATTTGAGACCTTTAAATGTATCATGTCATTACGATGGAGAATATGCAACACTTGTGTTGCCTGTGCGAGAAATGGATGAAGAAAAGCACAATGAATACTTTAGTATGTCAGCATTTAAGTTTGATGAGATGCTTCACAACATCAAACCATTCATCAAACATTGAAACACACACAGTGATCCTGTTGGAGATGCAATGCAGCTTGGCGTCACACTGTGTTTTCTTGTAACAGCCGAATCCCCACTTCTTTCTTGGAAATTTTACACTTTGCATTAAGGTGTCAGTCTCAAATTTGCTTCCATTTCATCTTGCCCATTTCCACATCCATTTTCAAAGTGCTGGCGATTTAATGCCAGCTTTAGGTATTCCAACTTGCAGGGAAAACTTGGGGGTTGGTGTCAGGATTGGCACTCCAACCACTGTAAAAAAAATCACACTATTCCATTTGAACTAGTGTGGTGCTGAGGTGTCACCCATTGCATGACTGCACTCAGGTCCTAATTTGGGATCCTGACGTGGTTCATCGTGTGGTGGGTGCAGCAACACACTCTATCAGTGCATGCTCCCAACCTCTGTCTCTCTCTTTTCTGATAGGCATCTTTGGCACTATGGAGATGTTGATAGTAAACAACAATGCTGACGTCATGTACCAAAAGTTGAACACACCACACACATTTTTGCTGATACTGTAACTTGCACACCTGGCATGTTAATTTCTGACAATGTGTTCAGAGGACACGTCAAAAGAGAACTCGAAACATTTGGCAGCCATGATGCGTGGGCGTAAGCATTCTGAGCGTCAAGTACATCCCGACTCTAAAAGGCCAAGATACTGTGTTTTAAAACCTTTCTTCTGTCACAAAATCCATGATGAGACATTAAGAAGGTTTGGAGCAGCCACCCGTATAATATGTCCTGGCTGCAAAACAGATTTAAGAATTGATATACAGGTCTTTCCAGATTAGAGTCCACAACTGAACTGCCAGTACAGAGAAAAGATGACCGCTTTAAAGGCCAGTGTAGGAAGTGACGTCATGATAGGCTGGACCGTTAGTGATGTCCTCAGAAGTGGGCCCGGAAGTGACATCATCAGACACTGGGACCGGAAGTGACATCATCGTGGGTGGGACTGGAAGTGGCACCATCGAAGGTGCCGGAAAGTGATGTCATCACAGGCGCCGGGACCCCTGCGGGATTTCCCGAGAATGATCTGCAAGAGATCGAAAAAGACAGTCAGCGAATCCCGTCGCCCCCCTGGTCGGACGAGGAATTGCCATTATTCAGGCCCTTTAGTTGACTCCTACTCGCACGTGTGTGACATTTCCAACACATGTGTAAATATTAATTTCCATAATCAATTTTAAATTTCTTCCATTAGTTTTCTCAGTAGTTCAAACAGGATTTGAAAATTAAGTCCTATTGTACAATTTTTGGTTTGAATCCTGTCCAGTATTTAAACAACAGCTGAACACACACATTTTATTTCATTCCAGTTCAGATATTAAATAGTTCATACATTATTACAAAAAGTTCAAATAAAATGAATAAGTAATGTTTTTCAAAATGGGATTGTAGTCATTATCCCTAGCCTTGTTATACTTAGAACTCTTGTGAAGTGATCCCAGGGTGGAAGAAGGTTGCCAGGAGCAAGGGCAGCAGCAAGGTGACACACTGCATATTTGGAGAAAAAAAAATAAAAAAAAATGCACAGGTTATGGAAATTATCCACCAACAATATCATTACATATTTATTACATGTTTAAAATGAAATATATAAATGTGCAATTGTAGAAGATATTAGTAAGGGCTAAGTCATCCTATAGTCCATCTCAGTGAAGTCTTGAAGAGTTATGCAGAAACATAATAGTACAAGAGCAAAAAAGTAATTTAGGTGAGAGTTAAAGTAGTTCCAGGGTATCACAAAGGTGTAGTGTTTACTGCTGGTGTCTCGCTGAGACAAAACTCAGGGCACAGTCTGTTTGGAGTTTACGTGGTCTCACTGTATCTCTGTGTTTTCTGTCATTTTCCTCCCATTTCCCTACTTAGGTTAGTTGTTGATAGTAAATTGGACTTGTAGTAGTAGCATTAGTAGTAGTAGTAGTAACGCCAGTACAGTGAAATTTTTACTTGCATGTCCAGACAACATCGACATTGTCTGGTGCCATGATAAATACGAATATATTAAAAATACAGCACTCTGTCTTAATAATAGAGAGCATAAATCATCTTTCATCGCCATTTAATGTGGAAATAAAATAGTAAAATCAGACAACACAATAACTACAAATGCAAACATTTTATAAATAAGTAAAGTAAGTGGGAGTGTGTGTCCATTTATGTGGTTCTTTTCTTGTATCCTATACTGCTGGGGTAGGCCCCACCTTCCCATTACTCTGCACTGAATTCAGCACATTCAAACATCCATCCATCCATTTTCCAACCCGCTGAATCCGAACACAGGGTCACGGGGGTCTGCTGAAGCCAATCCCATCCAGCACAGGGCACAAGGCAGGAACCAATCCCGGGCAGGGTGCCAACCCACCGCAGGACACACTCAAACACACCCACACACCAAGCACGCACTAGGGCCAATTTAGAATCGCCAATCCACCTAATCTGCATGTCTTTGGACTGTGGGAGGAAACCGGAGCGCCTGGAGGAAACCCACGCAGACACGGGGAGAACATGCAAACTCCACACAGGGAGGACCCGGGAAGCGAAACACTCAAACAGAATTAATCAATAATGAGTCTCTCCCTTTAATGGATAACCCTTGTGAACAAAATTGACTTCTGACTTGCACCTTATATTACAAAGGTAGATTCTGGCTCCCACTGACCCTGAATTAGATTAACACGATTTGAAAGTGAAAAGATGAATGGATTCATTACATGAAACCTCTTACAGTGTTGGTTCTTACCCTGCTCACAGTGCTGCTTTAGCTTATGATCTATTTTAATAACTACAGCAAATGAGCTCAAATATTTTTTTTCTGGTACTTTGAGTTTTCCTTTGCATCTCAGATATACAATCTTGGCTAATTGCTACTCTTAAATGCCCCAACACAAGTAAGTGATGTTGTGTGACCAAATGTGCCTTGCATTAACTATCCATCCATCCATTATCTAACCCACTGAATCCGAACACAGGGTCACGGGGGTCTGCTGGAGCCAATCCCAGCCAACACAGGGCACAAGGCAGGAACCAATCCCGGGCAGGGTGCCAACCCACCGCAGTGCATTAACTAGCCTCTTGTTAATATGCCCAAAGGTGAAAGAATAGGCTGCAACTTTCCATGACCCCTTTCTGGTGAAGGAGAGTTAAGAAACTGGATAATGATTAAATGCCATAAAGAGAAGTAAAAAAAGATTTTTTTTAAGAATCAGTTATTTAATTGCATGATATTTCTATACATTAGTCCTTATCTTATGCTGTGCATTGAGTGTATGCTTCAGGGAAATGTGATGGATTGAATTTAGTCACCATATAATTTGCTTACATATGTGTTGTTAAATATGGCAAATGAATCTATTTGAACATTTGAGATTTTTTTAAGTGAAAGAATGTTTTCTCTTGCCCAAAACTTCCCTGTTTCTGCAATTCTGAGAAAAACTACACTTCCAAAATTTCACTCGATCAATGTAAGGTGCCTCGGATGACTGGTTACCAATGTAATTAAGAAATGATCCTAAATGAGATTTATGTCACAGCTCAGTTAAACCTTCACTATCTCTTCTGGTGTGTTTCACTATAGATTTACTGGATTGTTAAAATTTAGATTCTCTGGGTGCAGACAACATGAAACCTGGCATCTTATTGATTTATGAGTTCACTCTTTGCAGAATCTCTCTATGCATTAAAACTCTGTGAACTTATTTGCGGTGGGTGGAGATTAATAAAGCTTAGCTCAACAAACATTCTTATGATACTCAATCACAGAGATTCATGCTCAAGTGACTTTACAAAATAACACAAGACGCTTTTATTCTGTTTTTGCATTGGTTGTGCTTCACTAAATCAGCAAATTATAATTGATGGAAGAGTATCTGAGAAGAAGCATAACAGAAAAAAGAATTAGCTTGTCCAGGAGAGAACATCTTATTTTAGAATTAATGTGAAGAATTAATTCGGGAACTGAAATATAAGATGAAAAAACAAACTGCATTGCTTTTAATGTCTGGTTTTTATTGATTAAAAAAAAGATATGCAGCAAGAATAAAACAGAAATAAAGATGTAGTAAACTTAATTTTTATCTCTTTGAACACACAAACCTCTAGCAGACTGTAGAAAAAAGCAGATTAAAATTGTTCCTTGTATTATTATGTCTATTTGTCATATTGTACATCTTCATCAAATTCAGAGCTTAAATGTTTTGTGTCCATATCATTTAAAGTGTGAAACTTTTTGTCAACCTCACAACAATTTAAACCTGAGGACTGATGGAAGGCAGGGGTGCTTTCTGCTTAAGTAGTCAGTCAGTCAGTCAGTCATTATCCAACCCGCTATATCCTAACACAGGGTCACGGGGGTCTGTTATTATATAGGTTTGTACTTTGTGTTCATAATACCAGTTAGATTATTTTATCTAATATCTGAAGGAAATGTTTACAGTATATTCCTGGAAATGTTACATTCTAGTGCTGTGAAATCACTAGAACCACTTATAATCAATTATCTATCCCTGACAGTTTTACTGGGTAGGTAAGTAGATCAGTGCGGAACCTACAGATCAGTTGTGGTCTGAATAGAGTGCTATAGAACAAAAATCAAATGTTTCCTTTGAGGCAAACATAAGTAAATAGAAAAATATATTCCTTTAAACAACAGTTTTAGTAGATCAGTGTTTTATGATTGAAGTGTCCCAGAGTGACTCTATTCTCACTTTCAGACTCTTTATTATGTACACCTGAAATGAGTGTCCCAAATCCCAACTGTAGTCCTTGGATGTTTACCCTTACCAGCTTGTCGCAAATATGTAACTGCAATCTTGAGTGCAACTTATGGTCACTGTCAAGGTTGACTGCTACCTTAGATAATAATCCCTGGATTAAAAGACAGAGTACGAAAACAAGCAGGAGAGAAGGTTTGTACTTTTATTCATGCATAGAGTAATTCAAGGTTCCTAATAGGGCCCACACAGAAGCAGAGTAATATGAATATGAAAAAATAATACCAATACAACCTGGATGAGCAGCAGTTTGTCTTGCTAGGAGTCAAAACATCCAATATGCTTATGCTATCAGGTGGTTCTTTATCTTAGTAAACTAATTGGTTTCTGAAAAATGGAATGTGAGAGCGACCAAGACACTAGGTCATAGGTTCCCAACCTTTTTTGGGTCAGAGCCCACTTTTTCAAAGAGTGATTCGATAGCGCCCCCCTTGCGTGAACTATACTATACTATATATTGAAAAACAAGGACAGATTTTTATTAGAAGATATTAACAATATTGGTGTATTTCTCAAAGTATGATTAAAAAAATATATATTATTAAAAAATTGAATATTATATTATTAGTGAGAGGGCACTAATTTTTCGATGTTTGGTGCATTTTTGTCATCAGCAATCTTAAATTGCTGCATTCCACTATTGGCAATCTGTTTCTTTTCTTTGTTAACAGATTGTTGACCATGCTAAATCCTCTTTTGGCTAAATATGATGATGAGAGACTTGTAGATTGTCTAATTTGTGTTGCCATCAGAGAAAAGTAGTGTTTCTTCCCAATGAAGAGGCGTATCCGCGAGATTTGTTGTTTGGTGAAAGTGAAATCCACATACGCGAGCGGCAGAGATGCGAAGTTGCTGGCGCGTAGCGCAGGCCGGGGGGTTGGTGAGTGAAATGAGCAGGAGGCAAAGCCTCCAAGTTTTTAATAAGTAGATTCACGTAAGTGTACCTTTGAATGTGATCTGTAGGTACCGCACTGTAATTTTAGGTTTACATTTGCTCTGAAGGAATTCTGAAACAATCTGGTATTGATAAAAAACTGCTCACGTATTTACAGTAATGTTCAATGAACCTGTCAATACATGCATAGATTTGGTCCTCTGCACATGCGTTAATCTTGTAAGGACTTGCATGATCTGAGAATGCATGACTTGTGCAAAACTGTAAATATAATGTACCAATACCTACTATTTAATACAGATGAGTCTTTCTTAATGGACATTTAGAATAATTGGTTGAAGCATATGTTTGATGATTTTTAATATTAATCAAACTTTTCAGTGTGCTCTTGCGAGTATTGCCCAAGGGGGCGGCGGCTGGTCCTCAACACCCCTTTAATATGTCTTGGACCAGAAATGCCCCCTTAGATTTCTTCAGTGCCCACCGGTGTGTGGTACTGCTCCCGTTGGGAACCTTAGCTCTAGGTCTTTGATGAGGCATGGTCATCTGGTATGGCCTGTAGGTGGATGGAATGACAGAGACTCTGTTAACCTGAATTTACACTGGTCTTTTGTTTCCTTGATGGATCGCTTAGGCCAGGGGTCACCAACTCCGGTCCTGGAGGACCACCTTGACTGCAGGGTTACATTCTAACCCTTTTCTTAATTAGTGACCTGGTTTTGCTGTTAATTAACTTCTTTTGAATTCATTTTAATTTACTCACTCTTGAAGACTAATACCCCTTTAATTGTATCATTTTCCTTAATTGGCCACCAAACAATGAGATACAAAATGAACCAAAACATGACCAGTAAACTGTGTCCATCATACAATATCAGAGAATAAGGAAAGATGAAGGTCTCAGGAATGCTGATCTGCTCAGGTCCACAAAACATTTTAACAGAAAATCATAAATTTCAGAAATGTCTGCTGTTGCACCATGAGAGCAGCAACAAGCCATGGAATTAAAGAACGGGTTTAATTAACAACAAGAATCAGAGCCTAATTAAGCAACTGCTTGGAGTGAAATTGGTTGGAGTTTGAGGCCCTGACTTAGTTGGTCGTCTGTTGGCTCACTCACTTCACGTTTCATTTCTGTTTGGGTGCCATTTAAGGAAAGAAACGAAGCAATTGAGAGGAACGAGGAAGAAATTCAAGGGAACAAATCTTTAAACAAGTCAACTAAAATTAATTCAAAAGAAGTTAAGTAGCAGCAAAATCAAGTCACTACAGTAATCCCTCGCTACTTCGCGGTTCACTTTTCGCGGATTCACGACTTTGCAGGTTTTTAAATACAAGTGATTGCCCGCCTATCGTGGAAGTTATGTTCCAGACCCATCAGCAACAGGAGAAAATCCGCGATATAGAAAGACCATATAAATAAACATTTTTATAGTTTAAGCATTAAAATACCCATCCCACATGCTTTAAACACATGTAAACTTATAAAACACACTTTGTTAACACATATGATATGTGGATGTCGGGCTAAGGATATGTGTAACATCTCACTATTATAAAACATTTTAACTTCACACAAGACAAGACAGTGAGACAGGAAAATACAAGGCTTTAAAATTATTGACACGCAGAGCGACAAGCAGCACAAAGTCCACTTCTCCTTAGCGTTCATTCAGCTCCCCACCCCCTTGACAATGCGAAGTGGCAGGAGCTTACTGCGCCTCCGGGGAGGGGGGTTTGAGCGAACGTGCGTTCAGCCCTCACACACATCCACTCCTCCTCCTCCTGCAGAGCGACAAGCAGGCTTTTTGGCAGAAGCAGCACAAAGTCCATTTCTGCTCAGCGTGAGTTCAGCTGCCCCCCTTCACAAAGCGAGTGCAGACACATCAACGTCTGATCGCTGCGTGCAGTGTGCAGTGTTGGTCTGCGGTGTTTAAGAATGTAGAAAGTGTTTAAGAGCATAGGAAGTGTTTATAAGAGTGTGGGAAAGGTTAACAAGAGAGTGAGAAAGGTTTATAAGAGTGTGGGAAGGGTTTATAAAGCCTTAAAATATGTATAAATAATAAAATAAATATAGGTCGCTACTTCGCGGATTTTCACCTATCGTGGGGGGCTCTGGAACGTAACCCCCGCGATAGGTGAGGGATGACTGTAATTAAGAAAAGGGTTAGAATGAGGGTTAGAATGAAAACCTGCAGCCACAGTGGTCCTCCAAGACCGGAGTTGGTGACCCCTGGCCTAGGCCATTGAGACGCCATAGTGTAAGGTGACTCCATTGACATGTTCAAATATGCCCTTTTCCCAGTCCTCTGTATGCGTGACTTTTGTTACTGAAACTTTTATTACCAACTCTGCTTTTAATGTGTAGCCCTTTGGATAGGTTGAACTTTATACTGGCTCTAATCAGGTATGTCATGAGTATATAATTTTTTTCTTACTGCCAGAGAGCTGCTTCTCTCCTTTTAGCCACTAGTTCAAACTCATCCTTTAAAGGCCTTATAGAGACAATTATCACAGAATGCTAGATGTTACAAATATACAGCAAGAAATTAAAAAAAAAAGTCTTTTGTACAGTCCTTAACTTTAATTTTGGGTGTTGACAAAAGTATTGATATATCAATTACTGTCAATTTTAACATTTTAAAATTACTTCAGTTCTTGTTTTTCATGGTATTGATTATATAGCCTACATTATGAGTGTACTTTTTGTACACTCTGACTTTTGACAATTGAGCTTTTTAAGGTATCAATCGCCATGGCTAGAGTTGCAGCCTAGTTTCTACCCACTCACAGGTGCTTAAAAGATGGCTATCCTCGGCAGCATTAGAGGCTTCACCAGCATGCTTACTGACAAAGATGGCAGCCAGAGTGGTGTCTGGAAATACTTTGGTTTTGCAGCAAATGGAGACAGAAAAACATGCACGCAAGCCTGTATGCAAGATACCAACTAAAGGGGCTAAAACCTCCAATTTAGCCAAAAACTCGAAAGACTGACACAGACATGACATTTATTTTTTTATTCTACAGGTTAAAATCTTTTTTTGTAGCCAGTTAAATATTTAACATATCAAATTATTTTGCACTACAGGCCAGTTCATTCAGGGGCAGATTCATGGCGCAAAGTGTGCTGGCATGATGCATTATTGTCTTTAATTACATGAAATTTTACTGTATAATTATAGTTCATCTTGTTTACTATATAATGTAAGATGCTATAACTTTTCAGGGCTCAATTGCATAAACAGTGTTGCTGCTCCTCCATGTGCTCATATACTTCCAGCTGTACTTCAGAGCATGTATTTAGTATATCAGTGCTCATTGTCAGCCCAACAAGAGCACCTCCCTAGAAGAGTATGTTGACATGCTAGACTTTCTTGCCAAAAATTGGAAGTTACAAAGATATTGTAGTTTATTTACAGAAAAATGCACTGTGAACTATATATGCAAAGCCTTTGCTTTAGTGGTCTGTTTGTGTGTTACTTTTCTAAACAGTTGTTTTAAAAAGACCACATTAGTATTCTTTTCACTTGAATGTTTATTTAATGTTTGTCTTAATATGTTTATGTATGCTGTTTACAAAGGATTGCAGTACTTATTCAATTAACATTGAATGACATCCGTAGCTTTTCATTGTACTACCTCAGTAACACCGTTTCTTTTCATCAATGTAAAAAAAGCTGTTGAATGGATTTAAACTTCTTTACTTTTTATTGTTTACAGAAACTTTAATATTACATTCGAAAATTGAATTGAATTTCCAAACTTTTCTCAGTATTCTATCTAAGTTTGAAATGTTGTTCCTGTGGCAACCCTGTCTCTAAATATGCAAGTTCAGTACCTCCATATCAGTCACATACTACAGACATTCTATTTGTTAGCTTACTGCTGCTTAGTGTGCATTGTTCCTGCTCATCTTGTGTCATGGCTCAACGAATGTGTTCATGTAGAGTCAGCTTGGTATGATCAAATTCATTACTCATGAGCGTGCACTGAAATGAATGTCAGCATTGAAAAGTTCATTTGTTTTAAGTCAACCTGGCTACCGGCAATTGGTACAGCTCACAATAATCATTCAGTAGCCAGCAATATTCACACTACAACAATAAATAAATAAATTAATTCTGGAAGAAGCAATAGTTTTTCCAAAATAACACCTCGACAGGTTCTTTGAAATTAGATGATGACTGCAATATAGAATCTAGAATCATTATGCTTTATCTGTGTTAGGGGCTCAACTACATACATACTATATGTATGGGTTGTATTTGGACTTATGGTTATTAATATATGCCCTTATGTAAAAAGAACTGATAGAACAACGAAAACGGTCGCTAATTTAGAGGTTAAACATTATACCTTCTTCCTGTTTGCACCCTCTAACATTTAATCTTTAACATTTTGTAAGTAAAAAAAGGTAAGAAAATTATGGAGAAAACTTTGTCACAACACCCAGGCATGGTATGAAATACAGTAATTATACAGAGACTTTCACTGCTTGCATTATTCACTCCAATGCATTATAATTACTACAATCTAGTAATATAAACTAGGCAGAATTATTGATATATACATAACTCACCTGTTGTTAAGGTTTTGAAACTTGGAATGTTTCTTTAGTGAAGTGATTTTCTAGTTATTATACTTTGTAGTACTGATAGTTGAACTTGCAGCTCAACAGTATAAATAAATATAGTTTTCGTGAGTGAAGGAAATGTCATGTGTCAATCATTAGGATATTGTTTTGAGTTTTGTGTAGCCTTTTATTTCCAAAATTCTCAACAATCATCATGAATCATAATCAGCTAAATGGTTTAGGTTAATTGAATTCCAGTAGTGGATAAGGTTTCACATCTATAGTGCAATCTGTTGTTTTTTCCTCCAGTTTAATTAGATTTCGCATTTTTGATTTTAGAAGTAATTGTGAAATTTTACAATAGTGAATTTTTTTTTAAACAAGTCTCCGTTCATTCCTCCATCCATACTTTTCTTGAACCCATTTAATCCAGTCCTGGGTTTTGGGGAGCTAGAGATTTTCCTGGAAGATTTGCATGGACTGCGGTTGGCTGGTGCCCTGCCCGGGGTTTGTTTCCTATCTTGCGCCCTGTGTTGGCTGGGATTGGCTCCAGCGGACCCCCGTGACCCTGTGGTTAGGATGTAGCGGGTTGGATAATGGATAGATGGATTTGCATGGAAGGAAGCAAGGTTGAAGTTCAAGTCCCATGCAGGTTGTTCTCCTGCACACACTTTTATTCACTCACTCACACTTGACTGCCTTCCAAGGAAATTTCAGTGGAGTGGGGGATTAAAATGACATATATATTCTTCTAGAGCCTCCTTCTCCTTGGATCTCCCCCAGTAGGCCATGCCAGTTATATCTCAGATTATATTCCTTAGTCTTCAGGTTTTTCCCATGACCTCTTTAAGTTTGAAATAAAATCATTATCCTTAGCCTTACCAAACTTCTGTCACAAGGTCCTCCATTTTAATCACCACCACAAATATGTTTACCTTTCTTTGGCCTGCTAAACATCTGCTATTGTTACATTTAGGTCCTAATATTTTTAACAGCTACAGAGTCAGTAGGTGATACTCTTTAATAATAATAATAATTCATTACATTTATATAGCGCTTTTCTCAGTACTCAAAGCGCTATCCACACAGGGAGTAACCGGGAAGCGAACCCACAATCTTTCACAGTCTCCTCAGCACTACGACTGCGCCACCTGTGAGTACAGAAGCAATTGTACCTAAGAATATAGAATATTGGGAATAGTTGTTAGGTGCCAGTGTCTGCACAGAAGTCAAGGTTTTCATCTCTACAACTTGAGGATCCACTGAGTTGACCATCTTATACGTTGGTCCAAACTCCAACTGCATAGAATTCATCCAGAGTCTTGTGCATGTCCCCACACTCCCCCTTGAAACAAGCCCAGAACAGGAGTGAAGCCACTGCCGTCAAGAAGTTCAGGTTGAGAGCAAATGAGGCAGCGTAGTCAGTACATTTAATCTCCTATACTAGTTCTGGCTCTTCCACCTTCCGAGGGAAGTGACATCCTACTTAGGTAAATTTATATGAGTCTTTAAAAGTATTTCCCATCACCTATTGTCCATTGCACCATAATTGGGAAGTGTGGATCACTGGATCACAAGGCTTTAGTTTTTATTAACTAGTCCCAGACTTGGCTCAGTCATGATCCTAACTTGTAAGTAGTCAGAAAAGATTATCTTTGCTCTCATTTGAACCTTCATGAAATTCAGTTTTGTATCAATCTTTAGTTGATACCTGTGTTTTAAGTAATTTGTCAAGAGCAATTCTACCTAGATACACACATCTCCTGACCACCCTAAGTCTAATGGAATAATATATTTATATTTAAGTTAATAAGTTTATCTTGATTTGCCCATTTCCTTAAACTAGAAAGGTTCAACTTATTCAGTATTTCTTTACCATCCTGGACTAAGCCTAGAATCCCTTCTCTGAACCTTGTCCAATTTTGTGATATCTATTTTGTAATATACTGATCAGATTTCACAAAGTCTTAAAGATGTGCACTTCAAATGTGTGTTAGTAAGCTGAAGCATAACCTTTCTTGACTTGTCTTACTCCCAGTTTTCTATATAATCAAGCATCACATTAACATTTGAATTATGTTGGAGTAATATTTACCTACAATGAACCAGTAACTGAAACTGTCAAACTGTCATTGACTGTTTATAGGAGTCTTACTTAATCAAATCTAGATTCTCTTGAACACCATATTTTTCAGTCAACAGAAGCACCAGCTTATCTGCTTAAAGCAATATTATAACAGCTTTAGCATGCAGAGTGAGGGAAGGGGGGTACAGAGCCCTCCACAATCACATTCATTCTGATATTGAACCGTGTTAGAATCAGGCAGCACCTCTAACTCATGTCTCTACTCAGAATAAAAAATGTGCTATTCTAGTTCTACATATTCATGCTGCCCTTGTTTTCACTATTCATAAAACAGTGTTTCAGACTTCATTTCCAACACCAAATATTTAAATTTTAGTGGAAATACAATGGATGCTAGCCATGTGTATTTAGTTTTACACACTTTACATAAGATAATAAAAAGGTGCAAATTGGGCCCATATAGGGTTGTTACTACAAAATCTTAGAAATCGGCACATGACACCTGTGAGAGTCTTTCCTCATGGATAATCCTCTGTGTACTTCAATATTCTTTTTCTTATATTTTTTTACAGTCATTCACATTAGCATGCAAAACTTTTTGTCATATTCCTTTCAGGCAAAATGTTTTATAATGGTCAAGTCCTTTGTAGCATGTGGAAGAATATACAGTATATTGCAACAATATTCCTGAGCAAAATGAAAAAATTGTTAAATAAAGGTCTGAACTAGTTTAACCCATCCTAATTCAGAATATTCATAAGATATGTAATGATTTACTTCATTAGGTATAAGTACATAAAAATAAAAATAGTTGTGTTACATATTTAAAATGTTAAAATGTGTACTTCAATTTAAATGTTTACAAGACTAAATATTCTCGATTGTAATAGAAATGTATCATTTTTCATCCTGTGATAGAATGTCCACAGAGGGCTAGATTCCTAGTAAAGTATCAAAATAACATCGTAATCCATATAATCACTGACCTCAAAGTAAGCTAAAAACAATGCCCTACATCAGGGCCATTCAATTATAAATTCAGTTGGGCCAGATTTTCACACCAAGTAATTTAGCTGGGGCAGACATTTTCTGTGGCGGGTAAGCAGCAGGTAATGACAAATTTTAAATCAACACAAATGAATGTATTTAAAAACATATTTATTCATTGTTTCCCTTTTAAATTTGGTCACATCTGACACCGGTGCATCAAAAAATGTATAAAAAAAACAAAAAATTAGTAACTGAAAAGAATCTGAGGTAGTAGCAATATTTTTTTTTTCTACTTTGAAATAAAAAAATAAACATTTTGCTCATATCTGACCCAGGCACATCTCAAAGTGCATAAAAATCAAAAAGGTGCACAGTATTAGCAATAACATTTGTTTCCCTTTTGAAATATGAGATTCTCCCCCAATTTAAAGGTGTGGTCATGACAGGCAAGGGATTTTTTTTTCATAGAACTTAAACTATTTTATTCACGCGGTTTTAATCACTCATATGACAGAGTTTAAATTTGAGTTCCACAACAACGCCTTTCCCGTGGGTTTTTTTTCCCCAGAAAAAAACTACCTGAGTAAATGTTTAAGAGCAAGTCTGCACATATAGTGTGAAAGTGATTTAGTACATTTATTTTAAAATGTCTTTGTACAGAGTTCTTGGGTGACAAGTAATGAATGATTACTGTAATTATAATTATTACTATTATTATTTTTTTAACTTAATTTTATTTTCCATGTTTCTTTGTTGATGAACTCCTGTTGAAGAATTTATTGGTAACAGAACATATTGTGCTCACACCAAAACGACTGAATTACCAACTAACAAAGTGGCATTTTTCGATACTATTTTAACAAAGTTTAATGTCCACCGTCAATCACTGAGCAGCCCAGTAAAGTGACAGTAATACACTTGCAACTTTAAAATGCAGACTTCATCACATCGGTGTGTATGAAGAAACACCGAGCAGGCAACTGCTTGTACATGTTTACTGATGGACAGGCCAGCATTTTGCATGGAGTATGCATTAAATCAAAAGAGAAACGGCATTCAAAGATGCGCGAACACAAGGAAATCGGTGACAATTACACCTTAGCATGCCTGCTGCCTGCGGGAAATCAGAAGGGACAACTGAATTCCACAGGGCACAGTTATCTTCATAACAGGGGACCTATATGATGGCCAGAGGAATTTCAAATGTTTTGCATGACTACCTTTTGTTTTGATGATTGCTTGCATCATATTCAGCCCTTCATTCATTATTCCAGCACAAACGTAACCATCCTGTTGTTGAAAACCACGACCTTCAAATCAGCAGAGCCGTGTACTTAGAAATATTTTCACGTGCATATCTCCACCTCTGATGTCATTTTCGCAATGACTCTCTCACACCCAGTGCGGGATATAAACCAGCCTTTATGCGGCTCAGGGATATGCAAGGAGATCCCGTACCAGCACATAAGTTAACGGCACATACGCTCAACAATAAAAAAAAATGTCCTTTTGCAATATAATAGTTTAAAGTTTCAATGATTTCATTCACCACTGGCAAACTAATTAGAAAAGATAATCGCCAAACCTATTTTTGGTCGCATTTGTGATCATTTTAGTTGTAGTCTAGAGCCCTGGCAGGACCACAGGCTGGGCCAGTCAGAGGTTGCTTCTGGACCGCATATAGCCCACAGGCCGCCATTTGAATAGGTCTGCCCTACATGCTTAGGTTTAAAATTTGACATTTTTTAACCTTTTTAGAGTGACTCTTAGAGAACTATGACAACTGGTAAACACTCAAATATAATAACATGAAACAACACACCACATACAGTATGTGTATATTACCAATTCCCATTATTTCAAAATTTTACGAAAAGGAGAAACTTTGGCCCCTCATATTCTATTAAGGGATGAATCGCTGGGGTTGGTTGACTAATGTAGCACTTCCAATCGTTTTTTTGCTGAAAACAACTATTGGTTTGCTCTTTATCATAAGGGTGTAAAAATATAGTCCTAAAATGACCTACAGTATATGTATGGGGTGGTGTATCATACTAGTGAAACGGTAGATGCTGGATCTAAAAAACTGTAGCATTTTTCAAAGCGTTCATAAGTACATCTTATGAATACAATATGAAAAAGTTAAAGCTTATTTGAAAGGTATTCTAAAAATATGTATTGAACAATGAATTATGGACAGAACTCTCAAAAATAGATAGATAGATAGATAGATAGATAGACAGATAGATAGATAGATAGATAGATAGATAGATAGATAGATAGATAGATAGATAGATAGATAGATAGATAGATAGATAGATAGATAGATAGATAGATACTTTATTAATCCCAAGGGGAAATTAACATACTCCATACTAATAAAAAACAAATTAAATTAAAGAGTGATAACAATGCAGGTATACAGACAGACAATAACTTTGAATAATGTTAACGTTTACCCCCCCCCCCCCCCCCCCCCCCCCCCCCGGGTGGAATTGAAGAGTCGCATAGTGTGGGGGAGGAACAATCTCCTCAGTCTGTCAGTGGAGCAGGACATTGACAGCAGTCTGTTGCTGAAGCTGCTCCTCTGTCTGGAGGATGCCACGGATGTCAAACTGTCTAGCTCCATGCCTACAGTAGAGCCTGCCTTCCTCACCAGTTTTTCCAGTCGTGAGGCATCCTTCTTCTTTATGCTGCCTTCCCAGCACACCACCGCTTAGAAGAGGGCACTCTCCACAACCATCTGATAGAACATCTGCAGCATCTTATTGCAGATGTTGAAGGACGCCAGCCTTCTAAGGAAGTATAGTCGGCTCTGTCCTTTCTTACACAGAGTATCAGTATTGGCAGTCCAGTCCAATTTATCATCCAGCTGCACTCCCAGGTATTTATAGGTCTGCACCCTCTGCACTCAATCACCTCTGATGATCACGGGGTCCATGAAGGGCCTGGGCCTCCTAAAATCCACCACAAGCTCCTTGATTTTGCTGGTGTTTAGGTGTAGGTAGTTTGAGTCGCACCATTTAACAAAGTCCTTGATTAGGTCCCTGTACTCCTCCTCCTGCCAACTCCTGATGCAGCCCATGATAGCAGTGTCGTCAGCGAACTTTTGCACGTGGCAGGACACCGAGTTGTATTGGAAGTCCGATGTATATAGGCTGAACAGGACCGGAGAAAGTACAGTCCCCTGCGGCACTCCTGTGTTGCTGACCACAATGTCAGACCTGCAGTTCCCAAGATGCACATACTGAGGTCTATCTTTAAGATAGTCCACGATCCATGCCACCAGGTATGAATGTACTTCCATCTCTGCCAGCTTGTCCCTGAGGAGCAGAGGTTGGATGGTGTTGAAGGCGCTAGAGAAGTCCAGAAACATAATTCTTACAGCACCACTGCCTCTGTCCAAGTTGCAGAGGGATCGGTATAGCATGTAGGTGATGGCATCCTCCGCTCCCACCTTCTCCTGGTATGCAAACTGCAGAGGGTCAAGGGCGTGGCGGACCTGTGGCCTCAGGTGGTGAAGCAGCAGCCGCTCCATAGTTTTCATCACATGCGACGTCAGAGCGACAGGCCGGAAGTCATTCAGCTCACTAGGATGTCATACCTTTTGATACATTTGTTTCACATTCTTCTTTCAGGAAAATGAAGCAGTGTCACTACTCACTGCGACACTTAATAAAATATATTAAGAATGGTTGAATAGTGGTCCAAAGCAAATTGTTTTGTATCATATTTGCTCCAAGCTGGAAAATATACCACAGCCTTTCAGGTACTTTTGTTTTGTTAAAGGAGAAGCGGTCAGCAAAAGTATTGGATATGGCTTACATTCTGTAAGGTCCCTCACAAAAAGTTTCAGATGGAAGGGAAAGCCCGAGAGATTTATTTTCTTCCTCGAACAGGCGTAGCAAAATTGATAAAGAGAGACTGGCATTTATTTTTGTTGTGCTGCTGTTTCAGCAGTATTATTTAGCAAGGGTGGTAACATACATTTGGAAATAATACAATCTAGTTTTATCACATTTTCATGGAATATATACAATGATATCAGTACATGAAGAGATTGAAAAAACCACAGACAAAGAAATGCCCAAAACAATTTCAGGTTCAAATAAATGATTTTTATTTGACAAAAATACCTATTCATAGAATACCAGCAAAATAAACCCTTCACAATTCTCCCTTCTCATCCATGAGAGCATAGTCCACTGCCTTCCGACTCTGACTCAATTTAATTGAGGCAGCAGACTTTCTTTTAAACTAGACCCAGGAACTGCTTCTGGACTCCTGTTCAAATCATCTGATGCACTTCCGGGTCATATCAAAATCAGGGCAGTCCTCCCCCCAGCAGCACCATCTGGCAGTCCCCATAGACCCCGACAGGGATGCAATTCCAGACTCCAAATCCCATGCCAACTTCTCCTGGTAAGCCCATTCGCCCAGTCCATCCATTATGGCCTCCTGACTGGGTATGAATCTTTCCTTTATCCCGGCCAGGATGCCTGTCCTTCCTGTCTGGCTGCTACACTGTCTGTACATTCCAAAAACTAGAAATAATAGGAAACTTTTAGGGTCCCCTCAGCAGATTAGTAAGTCATAAGAAATAAATAAAAATTTAAGAAGGATTCCATTTGATGGAAACATTTTAAAAGAAGAACTCTGAAAGTTTTTAAGCATACCAAAGACAGTAAGTTTAGATAGTTTATGTAACTTAACATACAGAAAAGTTTGTTTTTGCTTTTATTTAAAAAAAAAATGAGGCACTTTTGGAACATTCCTCATATAACAGAAGTGGTCATCAGGAGTAACTGACAGAAGCAAAGGAGTAAATAGCTACCTGATTATTTAAAATTATTGGCTTTTATTTTCATGTGTTTTTCACTTATGTAATCAGTATTTATTTCACTTAATTGTCCAGTTTTATGGTGATCATTGTAACAAAAGGCTTTTCAAATGAGTCACAGGATCTATGGAAAATCCATGCCCAAAAATACTTGGTGTACTGTGTCACATTCTCCCCTTAGCAGTCAGTCCCAAATGGAGGGTAAATGACATACATTTTATCAAAGTTTAAAACACAGCAAACACTTCTTTGACTTCATTCTGGGCTGCCTTAAAGGAAAACTTGTGGAATCTTTTATTTGTTACTTACCCTATGTAGTTTGTAGTGATGGCTGAAAAAAAAACAATCAACTGTTTTCATGCAAAAGGAGATAAAAACATTCCTAATATATAATAGGCCCTATTGGTGGTTTGTGCTGCACAGCAGCAAACAATGTGAAAAAATAAAATATTCTTACATTACTTATGTATCATAATCCAAATGTGGATTAACCAGTTATATGCTCAAAACATGCAAAAATAATTACTGACAGTCAATTCAGGTGAATTGAAGACTTGCTTCTCTCCCTCATTCATTGGCCAAGAGTTCTCAATTCAATTCAGAAGCACAAACTTATGGAAATGTGTCTTTTCTGTGTACTATAAATGCTGCTTTTTAACAAGCAATACACCAAAGCTTGACCCAAAAACCGTAATCACCAAATGGCAGCTACCAGAAGTAAACAAAAATAGCAATAATCCTTTTCAAAATAAGTAACATACATATGCAAATGAGGGGAAAATAAATACAAAGTGAAATATCAGTCAGAGTAGGAATCATGATTAGGGTTACCATACATCCGGGTATCCCCGGAAATGCCCTCCTTTTAGGTGCCTATCCAGGCATTCTCACAGATTTTACATAATTGTCAGTTTGTCCACATTATTCACCATTTGTTCCCAACCAGATCTGATTTTTTCAGTTCACCTTCTTTTTAAAAGTATTACCTGTTGTATTATTCTTAACAAACAGCCGATGAACCCAACAGATCCCTTTTGTAGATGAGTGGTTCTCAAATGGTGCGCCACACATAAAAATGGATATTATAGAAGTAATTACAATTCCCCCTGCTTGCACTGCAGGGAAGACTGCAACCTCTGCACTTACACTAAAAGAAACTACAAGGGGAATGACACAACTCCAACAAATAGAAAAACTGCATAGGGATCCAACATCGTTTTTTATTTTTTTGGTAATTGTTTTTTTTAATATATGGCACTTCTAATGCTAACTAGTTTTCTTCTTAGTGTTTAAAACTTGTTTTAGAAATACAGTAAAGAAACATTCAGAGAATCAGGACACAAACAAAGGTTATACTACTTCCAATTAAAACGGGATTTGTCAGAGTTACAGCAGCAAGTAAAATTGACTCCTTTTAATTATTTATGCAATTTATGCAAATCATAAGAACAGCATTAGTATATTTTAAATTGTTCAGAAGAAATTTTGCAGTAAACATGAATGTTACAATTTGAATGGCCTCAAAACTACAAAATACTGTTCCCCTAGGCCTGAAGTAGAAAATCTTTATAAAAAAACAAAAACATTTTGAAGGAAAAGGTCATCTATAACAGTGAAATTTATCAAATAAAATACTTTTGTAATAAATTAGAGCTCCAAAAACATACTTTGGTAAGGATCTTCTTTTGATCCATAAATGTCAATTATAGGTCATCAAACAACTACAAAAGAAAATGCAACTCTTGCATTTTTGTTTATTCACCATTTTTCAAAATAAATGAACTGACTGGATAAATAATACTGTTTTCATTTGTGAGACATCTGTTATGCAGTAACTGTGCTAAATACAGTATATGTCCAGTTGATTCTTGATTTAGATATAGTGTATATAGTTAAATGCTTTCAAAAATCAATGTCTGTTTAAAAGAAAGTTATCCATATGAGGTCTGACAGCATTCCCACTTCAACTGTGGTCATGTACGTATGTCTATCTTAACTTAAAAACTGGGAATTTGGAGCAGAATTTGAAGGAAAATGGTCAGTGGAAGATCTTGAGTAAATGATCAAAATCCAAGCACTTCCAATCTGTCAAAACATCTGAAGTGCTATGCTATGAATACTGGTTACAGTCAGTTTCTTTATCCAAACAGCCATGTGGGAAAAGTCAGTGTTTCAGAAGAAAATATTATGTGGATCACTGGGCTAGGAGAGGTGCAGAAAAGTGGAATGTATGTTTTATGCCCTTCACAAGAGGTACATGAGATAAAAAGGGAAAAATGGTTGATTTCATCACAGTCTGTTTTAGTTTAAACATGTCAGATGTTCAATCAAAGCATTAAAAAAAGAAAATCATAAGCAATGTTACATACAGTAAATGTTAAAATCAAATTAATACAATTGCAGATAAACAGAAACTTTAAAATGATGACTTTTTATTTAAGGGTGTCTTGGCGGTGCATCTTGTCTTAGTGTTTATGTGATTTCCACTCAAAATTAGGTGAGATGCTACTTTGAATTAGCCTCATGTGAGGAAGTGTGGGTGTATAGTATGTGTGAGTGTGACCTATGAAGGTCTCGTGCAGCTGTTGAACACTGTACTCAGAACTTATGGGCAGTTTACATTAGTTTGGCAGTTTTCTCTTTCCTTTAATGCAACCATAGTATAAACATATTTTATCACCATTTCTGATACAGACAGATATTATGCAAGTGAATTTAATCGAATGAGCTTGAAGACTATAATCGAACAAATGAATACAACTGGAACAAGCACTGGTGTTAATCTGACTGACATAAAACTGCCTCATTATTATATGGATACAGTTTGTATAACACATCAAACGGCATGCCCTTCTTAGACTAATCACAAAATAATAAGACACATTTGAGCTGTTACAGCACTGTCGCACAAGAACATTCTTTCCTCTAAGCACCTTCCTGTTTCCTGAAGGATTCTCATACCTTGCAGTTTTCCTAAAGATTTGATTAGCATATGCAAATTAGAATTTCAAAATACTCTGTACACTTGGCAATGACCCTATTACCTATAGACCTATTTTCATAATTTTGATATAAAAAAGTCTGAATTAGTGTAATTTGCCCTAATTCAGGGTGCTTAAAAAGAAATGTAATGATTGAATTCATAAGGTAGAAGTACATAATAAACAGGAGAAGTTGCATAAGAAATTTGAAATATTAACATGTGTGCTCCAATTTAAATGTTTAATTTCTAAATATTCTCTGTTGTAATAGAAATTTGTCATTTTTCACCCTCTGATAGAGGTCCATAGAGGGATCAAAAATAACATCTGACCTTGAACTACTCAAAAAGTATACTCCTCCATGCTTATGTTTGAAACTGGTCATTTTAACCTTCTGGGAGTGTCTCTAAGAGGGCTAGGATCACTGGTAAATAATCATGAATCAAAATTATGATCATACCAGTAACGGCGCACTACACAATAACGTGCAGTGAATACACTTGACTTGAGCATTCATTTTTTACATACTCTTTCTCTGTATGTTTAGCATTCGTTTGCTCAGAGCTTGATGCGCTTGCTGTTTCCTAAGCAGCTCTTCTTTTCTCCACCCTAGAGGCCCACTTCTTCTCTTCTTTCGTCTGCATCATTTCACATTAAAACTGATTAACTCAGTGTTTGTGTTGCCATTATGAGTACGTTTTCCTTAATTTTTCACTTAAGTTGGCACTTACAGTGCATCCGGAAAGTTTTCACAGCGCATCACTTTTTCCACATTTTGTTATTTTACAGCCTTATTCCAAAATGGATTAAATTCATTTTTTTTCCTCAGAATTCTATACACAACACCCCATAATGACAATGTGAAAAAAGTTTATCATTTTTTTTCCTCAGAATTCTATACACAACACCCCATAATGACAACGTGAAAAAAGTTTAATTACTTGAGATTTTTGCAAATTTATTAAAAATAAAAAAATTGAGAAAGCACATGTACATAAGTACTCACAGCCTTTGCCATGAACCTCAAAATTGAGCTCAGGTGCATCCTGTTTCCCCTGATCATCCTTGAGATGTTTCTGCAGCTTAATTGGAGTCCACCTGTGGTAAATTCAGTTGATTAGACATGATTTGGAAAGGCACACACCTGTCTATATAAGGTCCCACAGTTGACAGTTCATGTCAGAGCACAAACCAAGCATGAAGTCAAAGGAATTGTCCGTAGACCTCCGAGACAGGATTGTCTCAAGGCACAAATCTGGGGAAGGTTGCAGAAAAATTTCTGCTGCTTTGAAGGTCCCATTGAGCACAGTGGCCTCTGTCATCCGTAAGTGGAAGAAGTTTGAAACCACCAGGACTCTTCCTAGAGCTGGCCGGCCATCTAAACTGAGCGATCGGGGGAGAAGGGCCTTAGTCAGGGAGGTGACCAAGAACCTGATGGTCACTCTGTCAGAGCTCCAGAGGTCCTCTGTGGAGAGAGGAGAACCTTCCAGAAGGACAACCATCTCTGCAGCAATCCACCAATCAGGCCTGTATGGTAGAGTGGCCAGACGGAAGCCACTCTTTAGTAAAAGGCACATGGCAGCCCGCCTGGAGTTTGCCAAAAGGCACCTGAAGGACTCTCAGACCATGAGAAAGAAAATTCTCTGGTCTGAGGAGACAAAAATTGAACTCTTTGGTGTGAATGCCAGGCGTCACGTTTGGAGGAAACCAGGTACCGCTCATCACCAGGCCAATACCATCCCTACAGTGAAGCATGGTGGTGGCAGCATCATGCTGTGGGGATGTTTTTCTGTGGCAAGGACTGGGAGACTAGTCAGGATAAAGGGAAAGATGACTGTAGCATTGTACAGAGACATCCTGGATGAAAACCTGCTCCAGAGCACTCATCTTTCAGCAGGACAACGACCCTAAGCACACAGCCAAGATATCAAAGGAGTGGCTTCAGGACAACTCTATAAATGTCCTTGAGTGGCCCAGCCAGAGCCCAGATTTGAATCCGATTGAACATCTCTGGAGAGATCTTAAAATGGCTGTGCACCGACGCTTCCCATCCAACCTGATGGAGCTTGAGAGGTGCTGCAAAGAGGAATGGGCGAAACTGTCCAAGGATAGGTGTGCCAAGCTTGTGGCATCATATTCAAAAAGACTTGAGGCTGTAATTGCTGCCAAAGGTGCATCGACAAAGTATTGAGCAAAGGCTGTGAATACTTATGTACATGTGATTTCTCAGTTTTTTTATTTTTAATACATTTGCAAAAACCTCAAGTAAACTTTTTTCACGTTGATATTATGGGGTGTTGTGTGTAGAATTCTGAGGAAAAAAATGAATTGAATCCATTTTGGAATAAGGCTGTAACATAACAAAATGTGGAAAAAGTGATGCGCTGTGAATACTTTCCGGATGCACTGTAAGTCTTCAATCTGCCTCAAGAATGTTTTAAGATATGAAGAGGTAGGGGAAGTGACGGTGAAGGTGGTAGGGAATGAGAACGGCGAACATACCCATACACCACGCAGCTGCCCTGCTGTCCGCTACCGAGAGTTGATTCTACAATAAAATAAAGAGTAATAATTCCAAAATTCTTTGCTTTTAATATAAAGTTGTAGTACAGAGTATCAGCATAGTATATGTGTACCAAATTTCAGGTCAATAGTTCAAACGGTTTGTGAGGTGATTTAAAATTCTGGACAAACAGACAGCCACGGTAGCATATTATATAAGAAGATTAGCACAAAATGACTCTTCACATGCCTACGTTAAGTTTTATGAAAAAGAGTACATTTGATCTGTCATATCCCATTTGGGGGTGAACCACTGTGGTCAGTTGATGTAACATGAACAACTTCAAGATCTTCTGGACATATTTGCTGAAGACACCTATTGGTACTTTCTTGAACAAAATATGGGCCAAAATAAGGAGATAATACCAAAAACCTTGACATCTTACATAGCTAGACATCAAGATACATTATGTAGTGTCATGGGTTTTCTCATTACGGTGACTCAGGAGGCGTCTTACAAAAAGTACTGAAGTTATTTTCAAGGCATTGATGAGTAAATTTTAGGAACACAATGTAACTTCAGATATCATGGCACAGTAGCACAGTAGTTAATGCTGCCACTTCATGGATCCAGTGTTCTGACTTTGAGTCTCATATCCATTCTTTGACCCCGTGAAGTTTATACATTCTCCGGGTGTTTTCTTAAACACTTGGTGGTTGGGTTCATTTAATATTCTAAACTGTGCTCTGTTCAAGTGCAAATGTGAATGTGTGCCATGACTGTGCCCTGCCTTGGACTAGCACCTTGTCCACAATAGTCTCTTGCTTTTTTGGCATATGCTCCTACATACCACGAGCCTGAATTGGATTAAACAAGTTTGAAATATTATTTTATAAATTCAAGTATCACTACCATTTATCATCTGATATTATTAGGTTGACTGTGATATTTAGTGAGTTGAGCATAAACTCACATACTGTATATTTAATGCCAGCATTTTAACCTGCACAATAATATTTTGTCTTTTCTTGAACGTTTGGCAGTATAGGTGCACTTGCTTAAATCAGAGGAGAGGACAGCGTAGCATGACAGCCATTGCAGTGGGAAGGAATCCTAATACTAATTCAATAAAGCTAAACTGTTTAAGAAAAAAGATTTACATTTATAAAGAGTGCTTGGTCCCATGGAAGAGACTTACATAGGCGGAACGGTTTATTGATAAGTTTTTTTTCAGGAGCTGTGGAATCTATTTCAGATTAGAAAGGCACAACCCACCTTTGATAGGCTAGCAGCCTCAACTTACTTTCAGAAGGGCTTAGCCTGAGCATTTTCTTTCTTTTTTAATTGCATTTTAAAGTGCCTGGTGGCAGTTATGGCTGCAAGAAATACAAAGTTGATTGATTTCTTGATTGATTTTTGCCTTATTTTGTTCCAAGTGCTTTATTTCAATATTTTGGACCATTCGTTTGTTGCTTTCTCAACATAACAGTACTGGGATTTAAATCTAAAGTTATCAAACGCATTTTGTTAGGGAACCTCGTGATGTATTATTTATGAGAATTTTGTAGTTCATTAGTATTGATATACTTTGTTCTTCCACTGTAGTCATAGAAAAGTCAAGAACAGCTGAGAAACTAAGTGTATTTTCAAAATATATAAAACCATATCAATGTTAGTCAACCCTTTAGGCAGCTGTCTAGGAAGCCATTTTCTATGTGGTGCAGATTTAGTGAGCCAATTTCAGTGTAACCACTGAACCTACTGCCTGTATGCACCTTCTGCAGCGTCAGCACAGAATAACTATGCAATGTATCGGGATGGTAAAGGTGTCAAGGCTGCTGTTGGGTTAGTTTGGTGTGATCCATCACCAGCCCCCTACCCAAAAAAATACATTGCAAGTGAAGTAAGATCAAAGGACGAGGATTTATCAAGCAGTGTTTCAAAATGGAAAGGCAAAAGCCATCAGGTGCTCAATACAGCAAAAGTAAGAAGTGAAGAAATGAACTAACCACAGAGGTATGAACAATCTGTCATTGCGTAAATTGTGTTAGTTTTTTTGCTGCAGCATGATGGCGTCAGTATCAGCATTAGCACAAATGTAAGTCATATAAGCTTGCTAAAGAGCATGGCCATGTTTGGTCAACAGGGAATTTGCCCCAGGGTTTGCTTGTGATTATATTTTTGATCATTTAATAGCTGCAATCAGTGACATGAATGACTAATATTATAATAAAAAGTAGTAGGGGCAATTGCTTAGGTGTATTTAATAGCACTGTCATTTAAGTAATTTCAGATGCACTTTTACAATATCTAGAGTCACCCTCAACAAACTCATCTTCCTGGGGTTTGTCAGTCGTTGCGTTTTGTTAAATGTCAGTTATTAAAGCTCTGCAATTATTGTGTTGTGTTTAAGTAATATAATGTACATAGTTCTGGAGATAATTATGTTCTTAAATTTATTCATATATTAATATATTTTAATTGTGCATTTGCCTCAAAGCACCTGTTTAATATGTTTATTATTATCATTATTACTATCATTACCCTTTGTACACTTTGCACAAGTTTAGTTTGCCATTACTTTGGTCTGTTTTATTAATGGCATCTGCTGGTTTTTTTATTCCTAAGTTTGCTCATTTTTTTGACATTGAGTTTTATTTTGGCTTTTTTTTTGTGTGTGTGTCGTCAGCAGTGAATTTTGCTTAGGGCACCATATGGGCTTCGACCAGCACTGACTAATATATTCAAATGCAATTGAAATACATTGAAGTGACACATATAGTACGGATAAGCATGACTCATCAGAGATGGTTGTGACGGCAGAAATATTGCCTTAATACTTAAAAGTGACTTATGATCTGACAAAACAATAGCCATTTTGAATACAGTGATCACTTACCCTTTAGGCTGGATAACTACATCCAGCACATCTGCCTTTTTGTAACATGGGTGATTGGCAGATTAATTATTTCTCACGTTTGCCAACTTGAATTAAATTACCTTGCCTTGATGTGTGATACTACTGAGAGAAGGGACTCAATAGCCTCAGCTGATGGCTCGGATGGTGTTTGTTTTCTAGAGAAGTATTTCACAGCCGTAGGTCATAAGTTAATAGGCTGCAGCCTGGGACTCCACAAATGGCACATTCACACTTTAAACAGACTCTGGCACTTGTGATAAATGTTTGCCCATGTTATATATGATTTAAAAATACATATATATTCTGCTTAGTGTGAACAAGGCTGAGCATTATTTACAATTGTTATGTTTGAAATGCACAAATGACATAGGCCACCCAAGCCCTTTGTTTTGCTTTATTCTATTTTATTACACAGACCAAGACAGCATACGGCTAATAAAATACAAATAAACATTACCCAAAGATGGCACTGACCATAGGTAACTGTTATGATGTAGCTGTTTATTTCCCAGTACCATAATTTAATGGAGTCTTTCTATTTTTGTTATCGAAAGCAGAAACAATCATGAATCCACAATGTGTGCACTGCCTTTCTAATACATTTGCAATAAGAATCTTTTTTTTTTCACAACACAGATTTGTTTGTATGAGTCTATTTACACCTCCCTTTTAATATGATAGCTTGGTGGCACATTAATATGCATTTTTGCCCTATAATTTTTGAACATGATCAGTCTGTATGGACTTTACAGACTATGCATGTTCTGCTCATGTTCGTGTGTATTTTATTTAGGTACTAAAATTCCTCAGTATTCCTAAAAACAGTTTTATTTGTGACACCTAAATTTATCTATGCATGGGTGTGCCATGTGATGTCACATTTGTTTCTGGTTTGTTGTTTATTAGACTAGATTAGATTAGATTAACTTTAATAATCCCAAGGGAAACTTTTGATGCATACAACAATAGAAACATAAAAAACAAGGATACAGACTCACAGAAGAGACAGTACAGCCAATCAATCAATCGATAAATAAACAAATAAATAAAAATGAACTTAATGAATAAACTGGGTAGAAGCATTATATTGCCTGACAGTACTGGGTAGAAAATACGCACTTCTTAGCACACCATGGTGGCTCCTGGTGACACCAAAAGTGCCTCCTGGGAAGAATTTTCATGATGGCATCCGATTTTGCCATCATCATCATCTCTTCCACAACAGTCTCTGTTGTACCCAGGGTTCACCCTGTGATGGAGCAGGCTTCCCTGATAAGTTTGTTCAGGCATTGTGCTGCTTTTGAGCTCAAATTGCTTCCCCAGGAGACTGCCACATAGAACACCACACTGCTACTATGGACTTAAAGAACATTTCCAACAGATTGCTGCACACATCAAAAGACCTGAGTCTCTTCAGCAAATGCAGTCTGCTCTGGGTCTTCTTGTACAGAGCCACCGAGTTGTCAGACCAGTCCAGTTTGTTGTTTATGTGATTTCCACAGGTACTTGTAGCTCTGCACCACTTTGATGTTCTCCCCCTGAATGGTGACTGGTCGAAGAGGCTTCCTAGCATGCCAGGGGACCGCCACCAGCTCTTTTGTCTGATGTTGAATTGCAGGTGGTCCTCCCTGAACCACAGGAAAGTGTATGTATTGTGCTGGAAGTCTGTTATATAGAGGGTGAACAGGAACGGAGACAGTTCCCTGAGATGCTCCAGCATTACACACCACCATTTCTTATACAAGGTCCCTTAGCTTTACAAACTGTTTTCTGTTGGTCAGGTAGTCCATGATCCAGGAGACCAGGGGCATCAAAATTCAAAGCCTTGAGCTTTTTACCCCAGTCCACGAGGCAGAAAGGTGTTAAAAACACTGGAAAAGTTAAAGAACATTATCCTAACATTATTCTGACACCTTTTTCCAAGTAGGAGTAGAGTCTGTGGAGCATGTGGATGAGAGCATCCTCCACACTTTTATGTGTCTAATGGGCAAACTGCAGAGAATCCAGATATTCTGAGACCAGGGGCCATAGCTGTTATAGGAACAGCTTCTCAGGAGTCTTCGTGATATATGAAGTAAGAGCAACTGGTCTGAAGTCATTGGGATCATTGAAATGCCCTTTCTTTGGCACTGGGGCCACATGGAATGTTTTCCACAGCTGGGGAACCTTCTGCAAATTCGGGGAAAGGGAGAACATGTGCTGAAGGACTCTGCAGAGCTGGCTGGCACATGTTTTCAGCTCCTTGGGGCAGATTCCATCCGGCCCTGAAGCCTTATTTACTGTACATATCTTAATATATTTGCCCTGGCTAGCAACAGCAGAGATGTGTGAGTATTACGTTGGAAATGTTTTTCCATACAGGCTTATTGTTTGGCATTGTTACACTCCTCTTCTTGCTGCAAGGTTGGCATAGTTTATTTCTTTTTATATACTTAAATCAGCTAATTCCTCTTTTGAGTTGTTTTTATGGCATTGTCTCTTCTATCTACAACTGTACAGAAATCTGCATAGAAATGTAACAGTGTTTTGTTTGGTACTTTTCAGAAGCACATCTCTTGTGAGACACATTCAAATGGCTAACTGTGTGCCATGCGTTATGAAAATAAAAGTTCCGTATAAGCAGCACAGATTTGCTACTTTACCTTCTGTACTAACTTTTATTTGATAAGGGAAAAATGGAAATTAAAACATACAGTATCTGAAAATCTGTAGTTTAAAGGACAGTAACTATGATGTTAAAAAGGATCATCTTATGCAAAAGAGAATATTAAGACCTTTCCTCCCCAGAGCTAGTTAATGTGATTTTTATTGTTAAATAGAAATGCTCAAGAGACATCTTATGAAAATCCTGTTACTAATAATAGGCAGACAATCAAACATCTTGGCAAATTGTGATTTTGCTGTAGGTACAATTAGTAAATCTACATGATGTCATGCCAGTTTGTGTTTCTGTATTTTTTTTTATTTTCAATTAACCTTATACCCATTGAAATGTTAATTTTCAGAAATGTGCTCCACAGAAAAACAAGTATGTTTGCTTCGAGTGATGACAATCAAATTGGCTTTTTTTCATATTCATATAAATGCACACTGAAAAGTTTTTGCATCAGCAAGCAAGCTTTCTGTTCCATGGGGATTTTCTTTAAAAGCTAGATCAGCGGCTTAAAACACTGGTGCACCACTGTGTTGATCTTCCGCCTCACAAGGCTGTACATTTGAATCCTACGATTGCCAGTCATGCAGGGACTGCCTAGGGATATGTAAGAAGTTTTCCTCACTTCTCAGCCGAGTGTATTTTGATTTCAATCTTCTTTAGGGATTCAGTGTAATTTCCTGTTGTCTATAAAGAAACAGGAAATTGAAAGTAGAATATTATATGCATGTGGCCATTAGGAGAACTGCCACTGAAACTTTAAAGACAAAAAGAATGTACTTGTAATGGGTTCATCAATCTTTATTTTTTAAACATTTTTTACTTAATAACTTTACAATATAAAATATTGAACTGAATCTGCTTACTGAAATATGAGATTACTATACTATGTAATGGCCTAATATCCCTATTTTAGAATCCTGCTCATTTGAGCAGCAGATTTTTTGTTTTGTTTTGTTTTGGGTGTTATGCCAATGGCAGTGTGTGGACTACACAGCCATAAGTAAAGAGTATAAATTAAACATTATCTGTGAATTGAATGTTGATTACCATGTTGATTAGAAAGTTGCTGAAGTTATTTTAACCTTGGTATTCCACCTTTTATTAATTATATTCTTGTAAAGAGTGGTTTATTAACATGAGGATAACAACACTCTGCTTTTCATTTTTTAATATCATATGTATCAGAAGTGCTAAATCCTTCTTCCATTTTTAATGTCACTGTGACCTGTGCAGGTCAGCCCCATGCTCCCACTTCTGTTTTTGGGAGTCTCTTGAACCCAACACCATTGATAATGTAACTGGATGAGCTGACAGATAAGGATGCTTACAAAACAAAAGGTAGATGTAACAGGTGCTCTGTGCTTTTATTTAAAACAAGTCAACAAGCAGTGTCCAAATTAAAGTGTAATGCTTTCTTCAAGAAATTCATAATCCTAAAAGACAGTGTCAGTCCATGAAGTTAAAATCAATACTAAAACAAGAGTATAACCAACAGACATCTGGTCCTTCCTGCTCCAACAGATGAGCCCAGCACAACACCCTCTTCATCTCCCCAGCTCCCCCACTGCTCACTCAGCTGTCGGAGACAACTAGCAGCTGTGGTCCTCACCTCCCAACCCTCATATTAGCTGCCTCGAGTGGTTAAGCCAGACTGCTCGGTGGTTGGTTGTCCTCCCGTCTTCCTTCTCCCTCAGTGTACCTTGGATCCCTGGGGCGGACACCACCTTGATCGCACCCATTCCTCAACAATAAATCAGTGGGAATGATCCACCCCTAGAGTGCAGATCCTTCACTCCATCACGGTGACATCCGCTGTGCTGCCTTTCCCACACTCACTGGCTGGCTGGCTCATCCTACCTCTGTTCCCCAATGCTATTTTCATGGCAAAATTTGTGTTCTCTCTTTTTTTCTGTCTCCCGTTTTAAACACATGTGCTTCCCGTTTAAAGCGTAGCTGCGGCAATCACAGCTCCAGCACTAATTAGGGTCGCAGGTGCTCCTGCATGTATTCACAAAGTGCCTGGTCGTCCACAACCCCCACATCCCACGCTGGAACTGCTCCTGCCACACTACCACGCTCCACCCGAAGATGCAGGTGTAAATTATTATTTATGTAAAATGGGCTCCAGATTATTAATGGACCTGCAATTCCACATACCTTCCGCCTTAAACCTGCTAGTTGCACAGAAAGGCTACATGCCTCAGGTCCACGGCTTAAGAAGCAGGAGCCCATTTTGGAATAAGTAAATAATGAACGCACTCACACTGGGGAGTGGAGTAGGTCCGAGCGATCTGCTGATCTCCGGGTTGCTGTGAGGCAGTCAGCCATCTGTGCCTTGCCTTGTTGGCATGTGCAGGCGGTCTGATTGTCTCATCATCAGCCCAGAGCAGCAATCAGGCATTCACACCTGCAAGCGCTCCCCAGCATATAAAAGAGACAAGAAATGAATGGAGGTTGAAAGGAAAGGAGAGAAACAGGGACAAGTGACCGAATGAGCGAGAGGCAAGAGCGGAGGTAGGTAGCTGTGAGGAGAGCCCCCCAAGGGAGCAGGTGTCTTCCCGGGAAAACAACGGGAGTCGGTGAGGCTCGAACTGGGAGCTCCAGAGTGAGTGCCATGGCCTTTGCAGACCCAAGCCTAGGACCAGAGTTGGGAGCCTTGTTATAGCCATGGAGTGGCAGGGACCCAGACCTGTGGAAGAATTGCTGCGCCTGTAAGTTTGGCGTTCTCTCATCCTGCAAGGTCTGTTCAGGATAAGGGGAGGAGAGGCTAGGATAAAAGGAAGCACAGAGACTTGATTTTAAAGAATGGATTTCTACCTGAGAATTCTAACCTCACTTTTATTGGATTTATTTATTTGATTGCTTTTGACCTTGACTTTCACTTCATTTATTGGATTATTTATTTAATTAACTTCTTTTGATACACTGCACAGTTTTGAACACTGTTAATTTGGTTTAGATGTTTTTTAATAAAACAACTAGAGCACTTTTTACACCTTCCCCTTGTCTTGTGTGAGTGTCCTCATTTGCCTGGCTCATCCTGTCATGACTATTGTCGGTTTTGGGCTCAAGAGGCTCCCGGTGGGATCCGGTAACGTGGAGCCGACCCACACTGTCACAGTCACTTGTGTGTGTAATTGAAAACACTAGGTTGCCTCTCCAATCCAATTAATAGCAGTGAATAGAGAGCCATCTTGGTGCCACTTATCATGCTTCAAGGAACTCCTGTCCTATGTAACTACATTACAAAAATAGAAACCCATTTTCTGGTGGCACAAACAAATTACCTGATTGAAAACAGCAGCATGAAGCAAGTATCATTTGAAACAGAATGGGGTTCTAGACAATCCTCTTTAATAAAACCCCTGTGTGCATCCAGTGTTCGTGTGTGTGTGTCTTCTGGTGAAGTGCGCATGCATGGGGCACGGTGCGATGCTTCAAAGCAGATGCTTCAAAGGCCGCCTGACGTGTCACACAAGACAGAGAAGGCGGGACCTATAAAATATCGCGCGGCCGATCCAATCGGATTTCGGTAAATGAGGTAAGACCTAAAACATAAGGCACGAAAAATCCAATCGGGTACTGAGACGCGGAGACCATTTTCCCCAAAGAGGTGGGATTAGTGTTTGTTGTTGTGGAAGTATGCACTCTGAGGATGTCAGCTTGGCCCGGTAAAGTGTAAAGTGTCAGTCGTTGAAGGGGTTTTCCTAAATATACGAATTTTCATGATATTACAATAGGATGATTTTTAAAACTAGATTTATTTTCACGCACATACTGTAAAATCC
Organism: Erpetoichthys calabaricus; assembly: GCF_900747795.2. Lineage (NCBI taxonomy): Eukaryota > Metazoa > Chordata > Cladistia > Polypteriformes > Polypteridae > Erpetoichthys > Erpetoichthys calabaricus. Next base: position 105,301,350 of record NC_041396.2, on the reverse strand, counting down.
GTTGCTGGGGAGACGCCACGCCAGCACAGATTAAAATACTTGCTGGAGAGACACAACAGGCACGATTTTCAGCTGCACACCACACATTACATCAGTTGCTGGGGAGAATCTGCTGATTGCCCACTGTTATGACAGAAAATTAAATGCATATTATGGACATCAAAGCCAGTATTACTGTCAGAGAAAATTACAGGCATTTTACGGAAATACAAACCAGTATTACTGCGAGAGAAAATTAAAGGCACATAATACAGTGACGCATATTACAGCCACATACAAGCCAGTAAATATACAGCCATTTAATATAGACTGCCATTTAATTAAGACTATGGCTTAAATTTCATGGTTGAATCCATAAAGATTTCCTTCTTCTTGCATAGACAGGCATGGCTATTTTCTTACAATAAAGAAGTTCCTAAACAACAATCAAGAAATCAAAAAGAAAACAGAGCTAAAAAACGTGAAGCGCTAAACAGACTTAGATAAAAACATCCATTAATACAGGTGATGTTTTTGCTCGGTTTGAACACAGAAATCAAACAGATCATTTACCCCCTGAAAATAAAAAACAATAGCATTTGTCAACAATGTTTTCTTGTTAGCTTCTGCCATGTCATGCCTATACACATTTTGATGGTAACTTTAATAGTTATATGTTAGAGTGATCCACACAGAGCTGAAACCCTCAAATTAGAGTAGAATTTGATCAGTTGTGCCTCTTAAGTCAGCAAGTGGAATAGGCCTTCTCACTAATTTTATACGATACCTGTTTTGTTAGTCCCACATTACATTGCAAGTTTGAGGTGCTTGGAAGCAACTGCGTAATACAAGGTTCATCCTGATTGGAAGTAGTGCCTATGTGAGTAGGTTTAACTTCTTTTTGTAACCCTTGAATAATTTTCCACTTATAGTGAATTCTCTATTGAGATAGATGAGAAATGTGTATCCCCCCTTGCTAAAGTAATTGAACTGTTCCTGGGCAGAACTAAATGTTGCTAGTGTCTTCTTTTCAGAATATTGGAGCATATTATAAGAAGGTAGTTACATTTGAAAATCTAGGGAGAAGAACTACCAGGCTGACCGAATTAAAGGTTCAGGTCATTAGAAGAAAATAAATGAATCTGAAAATTGAGGTTTTAGTTTCAGATAAGCATGACACAAGCTTTTGGCGGCTGTATCCCTTAAAAATATGCCCATTGTAATGCAAAATTTCTATTAGTGCAGTAATCAATTGAGGTTTAGTTATAGCAAAACACTGCGGTTTATGTGGCATAACTCTGTGAGACAAAACCTGTGTGAACATTGTGCAGGAATACATGTAAGTACAATTCTGCAAATAGTCAAACCAGCGGTACCTAAGGATTCTCAGAGGAGACACAGTACATTGTCCAGTTTTCATCTCAGGTCACTGGATAACGTCCATGTCTCAAAACCATACAGCAAAACAGACAGCACCAGGACTCAGAGGATTTTGACCTTTGTCCTTTTGCAAAGATATCAGAAGCACCACACACCCCTTTTCCAGCGACCTCATGACCCCCCATGCTCTCCCAATCCATCTATTTGCTTCATAGGAAGAGTCACCAGAGACATGACTATCACTGTCGAGGTAAGTAAACCTCTTGATAAGGTTGACACTCTCTCCACAGACAGACACACTGCTGATGACTGTGCCTAAGAGGTCATTAAAGGCCTGGATCTTGGTTTTTATCCAGAACACTTCCAAGCTCAGACATTCAGACTCCTTGCTCAGTCTCTCGAAAGCTGTGATTAGAGCCTCCATCACTAATTAAAGAAAACTGATTTTAAAACAAAAAAAAATAAGACTAGATTTCAAACAAACAGAACAATTTTATATGAAATTTATAACACTGTGCAGTATATATCGGTCATGTTGCCTTAGGAACATTAGGGTGATCAAAGTTTGAGGTGTGACCCAGAGCTTAATGGCCTAGTTAACATTTTTTATTTATCGTATGTTATAAAATGCTATAAAGCTACAGTTAACAAAAATATTCTTATCTTACTAGAATACGCCGAGCCCCTATTCAACATATCCTGATCTAAAAGTAAAAATGCACACAACCTCGAAAAGATGGCATTGGATCTAGTTGTTTGTTTTAGAGTGTAATATGAATTAGCCTGTGGTTTTACAAAACAGAAGCTCTAGTTTTTCCAAAATAACACCACATTTTCTGAATTAACGAAATTGACCACACACATAGCAGAACCATGCAAAAGTTATTTTGAAATGAACCAGCCTGAAATATAAATAAAATCAGAAGACACAAAGAGATGAAACATGTCATATCTAACCTATTGAGTTTCACTCCTACGAATGGCTGAATGCTTCCGACTTCCTATCCCCCTCTTGTCTACTTGAAGTTTTGATCAGCCAAAAGTATTGAAACAGTGCCAGACAAATTTCAGAGCAACACTTTGGGGGAGTGAGGAATAAGTGAAGGCCAAAAAAATCTTAATATCCATAAACCTCTTAAAGTTATTTCTAGGTGAAGACACATGTCAGGTGATAAAAGAATGTACTTTTTAAATGATGTTCTTCTGGTCATATGTGCTCAGAAAACAGTTATTATTCTGAAAAAAAGTTATCATCGTGCTAGGAATATTAATATCTGCAATAACAAAACATTATTTTCAAATCATAACCAGAATTTCTTTTAATTCTCTCAAAGAAACAAAAATAATCATGGAATGAAGCAGTGAAGGGCTGTGTCTAAGCTAAAGAATGCTGGAATTGTTTCACATGGTCATTAATCACTGGAATGCATTGCAGCAGTATATAGGACGCAGCATAAGAAACTGGCGTATGTGCTGTGTGTTAAACTATAAAATACTATAAAATGTCTTTTATTTTTATGCATTTATCTGGAAGCAGAGCTATCCAGTAATTGTGAATTGTCCAATCTTTTTATTACTTTATGAGGTTGTCTGAGTGAATATAAATAGGCAAGCCTACATAAAATCTGTACAGCTGCAAGAATCTACAAGAACCTTTCTGAGATGTATGTAAACAATACACTCAAACTCAAAACACAATAGTTATCAGATATTCACAAAATATGTAGTATAAAAAATCTACACACCTTTACATTTGATTGTTGCACTCAGTAAGGGGAGTGAAGACTGGACTTGATTTTTACTGCTATCAACATACAGTTAGGTCTATAAATATTTGGACAGAGACAACTTTTTTCTAATTTTGGTTCTGTACATTACCACAATGAATTTTAAATGAAACAACTCATATGCAGTTGAAGTGCAGACTTTCAGCTTTAATTCAGTGGGGTGAACAAAATGATTGCATAAAAATGTAAGGCAACTAAAGCATTTTTTTAACGGAAATTGGGCTACTGTTGGCCGAAGAAGAAGAAGGAGAAAAAGAGGGGGAAGACGTGTCTGGAGGCAGGAGGAAAGGAGGAAAGTAAAGAGAGTGGAACTGGGGATAGGAACTTTGAATGTTGGCAGTATAACTGGTAAGGGAATAGAGTTAGCAGATATGATGGAGAGAAGGAAGGTTGATATATTGTGGGTGCAAGAGACTAAATGGAAGGGGAGTAAGGCCAGGAGGATTGGAGATGGATTCAAATTGTTCTGTCATGGTGTGGATGGGAGGAGAAATGGCGTAGGAGTTATTCTGAAGGATCAGTATGTCAAGAGTGTTTTGGAGGTGAAAAGAGTGTCAGGCAGACTAATGATTATGAAGCTTGAAATTGAAGGTGTGATGATGAATGTTGTTGAGTTGGGTGTGCAATGGGTGAGAGAGAAGATTTTTGGAGTTAGTTGGATGAAGTGATGAACAGTGTACCCAAGGGACAGAAAGTGGTGATTGGAGTGGATTTCAATGGGCATGTTGGTGAAGGGAACAGTGGAGACGAGGAGGTGATGGGTAGGTATGGTGTCAAGGAGAGGAATGAAGAAGGTTAGAGGATAGCGGATTTTTCCAAAAGGATGGACATGGCTGTGGTGAATACGTATTTTAAGAAGAGGGAGGAACATAGGGTTACGTACAAGAGTGGAGGAAGAAGCACACAGGTAGATTACATCCTATGCAGAAGAGTTTATCTGAAGGAGATTGAAGACTACAAAGTGATGGCAGGGGAAAGTGTAGTTAAGCAGCATAGCATGGTGGTCTGCAGGATGACGCTGGAGATCAAGAAGAGGAAGAGAGTGAGGGCAGAGCCAAGGATCAAATGGTGGAAACTGAAAAAGGAAGACTCCAAGGTTGAGTTTAGAGAGAAGGTGAGACAGGCACTGGGTGGCAATGAAGAGTTACCAGACAGCTGAGAAGCTACAGCAGATGTAGTAAGGGTGACAGCAAGAAGGGAGCTTGGCATGACATCTGGAAAGAGGAAGGAGGAAAAGGAAACCTGGTGGTGGAATGAGGAAATACAGGAGAGTATACAGAGGAAGAGGATGGCAAAGAAGAAGTGGGATAGTCAGAGAGATGTAGAAAGTAGACAAGAGTACAAGGAGATAAGGCACAAGGTGAAGAGAGAGGTGGCAAAGGCGTATGATGAGTTGTATGAGAGGTTGGACACTAAGGAGGAAGAAAAGGACCTGTACCAATTGACTAGACAGAGGGACTAAGCTGGGAAAGATATCCAGGAGGTTAGGGTGATAAAGGATAAAGATGGAAACGCACTCACAAGCGAGGAGAGTGTGTTGAGCAGATGGAAAGAGTCATTTGAGAGGCTGATGAATGAAGAGAATGAGAGAGAGAAGAGGTTGGATGATGTGGAGATAGTGAATCAGGAAGTGCAATGGATTAACAAGAAGGAAGTAAAGACATCTATGAAGAGGATGAAAAATAGCTATGGAAGCATGGAGGTGTTTAGGAGAGATGGCAGTGGAGTTTTTGACCAGATTGTTTAATGGAATCTTGGAAAGTGAGAGGATGCCTGAGGAGTGGAGAAGTGTACTGGTGCCGATATTTAAGAATAAGGGGGATGTGCAGGACTGCAGTAACTACAGGGGAATAAAATTGATGAGCCACAGCATGAAGTTATGGGAAAGAGTAGTGGAAGCTAGGTTAAGAAGTGAGGTGATGATTAGTGAGCAGCAGTATGGTTTCATGTCAAGAAAGAGTACCACAGATGCGATGTTTGCTATTAGGGTGTTGATGGGGAAGTATAGAGAAGGCCAGAAGGAGTTGCATAGCGTCTTTGTGGACCTGGAGAAAGCATATGACAGGGTGCCTCGAGAGGAGCTGTGGTATTGTATGAGGAAGTCGGGAGTGGCAGACAAGTACATAAGAGTTGTACAGGATATGTACGAGGGAAGTGTGACAGTGGTGAGGTCTGCGTTAAGAGTGACGGATGCATTCAAGTTGGAGGTGGGATTACATCAGGGATCAGCTCTGAGCCCTTTCTTATTTGCAATGGTGATGGGCAGGTTGACAGACGAGATTAGACAGGAGTCCCCGTGGACTATGATGTTTGCTGATGACATTGTGATCTGTAGCGATAGTAGGGAGCAGGTTGAGGAGACCCTGGAGAGGTGGAGATATGCTCTAGAGAAAAGAGGAATGAAGGTCAGTAGGAACAAGACAGAATACATGTGTGTAAATGAGAGGGAGGTCAGTGGAGTGGTGAGGATGCAGGTTGTAGAGTTGGCGAAGGTGGATGAGTTTAAATACTTGGGATCAACAGTACAGAGTAATGGGGATTGTGGAAGAGAGGTGAAAAAGAGAGTGCAGGCAGGGTGGAATGGGTGGGGAAGAGTGTCAGGAGTAATTTGTGACAGACGAGTATCAGCAAGAGTAAAAGGGAAGGTCTACAGGACGGTAGTGAGACCAGCTATGTTATATGGGCTGGAGACGGTGGCAGTGACCAGAGTTAAAAATGCTAAGATTTGCACTGGGTGTGACGAGGATGGATGGGATTAGAAATGAGTACATTAGAGGGTCAACTCAAATTGGACGGTTGGGAGACAAAGTCAGAGAGGTGAGATTGCGTTGGTTTGGACATTTGCAGAGGAGAGATGCTGGGTATATTGGGAGACGGATGCTAAGGATAGAGCTGCCGGGCAAGAGGAAAAGAGGAAGGCCTAAGCGAAGTTTTATGGATGTGGTGAAAGAGGACATGCAGGTGATGGGTGTAACAGAGCAAGATGCAGAGGACAGAAAGATGTGGAAGAAGATGATCCGCTGTGGCAACCCCTAACGGGAGCAGCCGAAAGAAGAAGACGACTGGTGGAATAGGCTGCAACAACTCACCAAACCATTCCATCAGTGATCAATGTATTGATTAAAGTGGGTTATGTTATATTTATGTTACCTGAAGGACCATGTGGAGTGTGCACATTCTGCCTGAATAGGTTTTCCTCCATTTTTTCCCTAAGGAGGATTTAAACTAATTAATGATTTCAAGTTGGGCTCTGCAATGGTCTGGCACACTCTCCATAGCTAATTCCTACCTTGTAGCAGGTGCTGCTGGGATAAAATAAAGTAGTTTGAGAATGTCATGTTATGTTTTGCAATCTCAGGGTCCATTTTTTTGAAATCCTTTTCTTGGTTTTGGACCTTTTGTTTATGTAAAAAAAAACTATTCAAACACCCACATATATATAAAAAATGTGCTTTCAACTATGTACAGTGTATTAAAACAGTGATAGAGGAATGGGATGAGAGCAGAACTGTGTATTGTACCATTGTGAGTCTGTTACATAAGATACAAGTGTAATTCAGAAGAAGGGAGAACATGTCTACACTGAGGTTATGGTGATAATAAACATGTGTAAAAACTTTATCTTCAGTCCTGTCTAATTTTTTCCCTTGTTTGAGGGATTTTCTTTTGATTTTTTTTGTCCATTTGTCAGCCTGACTTGATGCACATTGTTTATTCATTGATACATGCCGTTCTTTTAACACCTTTTACTATATTTCTCCATCATTTTTGAAGAATATTAAACTTTTAATAAAAGGTTCACCAGACTGTACAAATCATTTGTGATGCACCATCCGTGACATACATTGACAGTTTTGGTTTTTTTTCCTCATCTGGAACACATTCAGCATTTTCATCCTTTTCTCTGCGATTTCCACAGGCAAAAACCAACTGTCATCTTTTAAATGACATCTGATGAAGATTTTAAGACAGGTGTACAAACCTGGCACATCATTTTGCACTGATAAAGTTGTTATGATTGCTGTGCAGTTTACAAAGCTGTGTCTATCTTTAACTGTAACTTGCATTTATGCAAATGTGCATATACAGTATACACTAACATTATTTTAACCTAATATTCTGGAAGGAGAAACAAAGAAAAAAAATATTTAGTTCTGGGGTAATACAAACTCCACACAAACAATTGGGTTGCTACAGTAAATGCACATACACATCCCATATCTTTCCATGTCCCTTTGAAGACAAATACAAAAATACAGTAGCATTTTGTTTCAGTGCCCATTGGTTTCTTTGCTGGTTAGGCTTTTCCTTTACTGAGTTAAGTTCATGTCACATTTGCCCAAACTAAACCTAATTCCCTTGTACTGCACTTTTGTTTATATGAATATATTCAAAGGGTTTTTTTTTCGTTTTTTTCTGTAAAACAGTCTATGATATCCCCTGCTAATAATTTATTAAAGGTTAACAGTCTAAAGACGTTACCATTCTATATGTGTTGCTCTGTGCTTTCACATGCTTTTATAGGTTTTCATTATTCTCTATAACTCATATTGATGAACAACAGAGTTGCTCATGAGTTTGCAGAATATACTTTTAAATATTGATTTTATGAATTGTAAGCAGAAGCCAAAAACCTGAAAAGAAGGAGAGTGTGAGTGACTGCTTCTGAAAAGTTATATTTTAGGCACATATATGTTTACAGAGGCTTTCCCAGTTTTCCATAGTAACATGTTTCTTTTTTTTTCATCCAATAAGGAGAAAAACTCTGCAGAGGTCTGATATCCGGCTGTGTGCTGAAGTGCCCTTTTGGATTTCACATAGATGCCCACGGCTGTGAAATTTGCCAGTGTCGTCCTCGCCCAAAGAAGTGCAAGCCTGTGGTCTGTGATAAGGAATGCCCTTTCGGAATTATGTGAGTTTGCTTGATTATTTAGACCTTATGAACTGTGAAAGATTTTGATTGCTTTTATGTTGGTTACAAATGTCATAAACCAGATGTGCCTTGCATATTTGCTAAGATTTAAGAGCATCTTTAGCTTGTTTTTCATCAGTTAAATTTTATGAGTATAATTATCTGAGTCAATGAATAAAATCGGCATCAATCCAATAAGATGGAATATTGGACAAAAAGTTATTAATAGGCAAGACATTATCAAGGTTGTTTGTAATCCCGTCTCACATCACCAGCAATCTAGGTTGGATTCCCAACCTAGTTACTGTTGGTGCAGCTCTCCCTGTGTCTGTCTGGGTCCCACATCCAAAAGACATCCATTCTAGGTCAAACGGCAAAGCAAAATTTGTCATAGTGAGTATGCCATGAGATCATCTGGCACCAGTCCAGAAAGAAATCCTTCTTTTTGTTTTCCCCAGTGCTTATCAGGAGCAACTCAAGTTCCCCATAACCCTGCAATGATGTATATTTTGTTGTTTCATTATGGCAAAGAAGTGCAATCCCACTCTTGGAGGGCCACAGTCACTAATTCAATGTTAACTAGTACTGGAATGAAATAAAATGTTTAATTAACTCATTCTTTGAATAGAAAGCTAGTTTTGAACCCTGAAACTTTCACTCCAATTACATATGTGTGGGTTTTTCTCCATAGACACATGTTTTAGGTTATGTGGAGACTGGTCCATATGAGCAAATGTGAATATGTACAAATCTGTGTCCTGCTATGGCTTGGCACTCTATCCATAGCTGGTGCCAGCTTTATGCCCACCCATCACATGCAACATAGTTTTCAGCTCTTACAACCTTGAAAGGGAGAATGCAGCTATGGAAAATGGATGTTTGGCTTAATGTTGTGAAATTATATTTAAAATCTTAAAAAGTAATGGCAAATTGGAAGTAAGGTTTGTAAATGAAGCACTAAAAAAGCACAAAGGTTTAAGGCACCTTTAGGCAAACCCCGTATAGCTGAAAATGAAATAATAAACACAGCTTTCACTGTCATTTGAATAACATCTTTCCAGACCCGAGACATGTAATTAGACTGAGGCAAGATGGCAGTGCATCTGGTTAAGTGGTAGAGAAGGTGGAAGAGGCAGGCTCAGGGGACCAGAACCAGTTGTCATCCTTTCACTGATCATCAGGTCTGGTGGGGAAAGGAGAGGAGAGGCATTAGGCGATAGCGCCAACACTTGACATGGAGCGGAATTGCCATTAGATGAACTCTGGAGTTGAATCCCAAGCTCATGTGTGTGACACGTTATAATAATTAAGAATATTTAGTCCATTGATTTTGTTTGCATTAAAAAAAATATATATATAGTGTTAATGTCCCTCTCATACCCTCAATCTATACTGTAATAGCATTTTACGTTTGTCATTGGGAAGACTACCGTCAGCAGGGCTGCAAGAAACAAAAATGCACTGTGATGGCAAAACAAAATTATTTAATTTTTGTTGTGCTTTATTTTAATTTTAAAAACTGGCTTTTTGTTATTACGTAATGCTTGTAAAATGAGGAGTAATAGTTGGAGTTTAAAAGCACTTTAATATAATTTAAGTCTGCACATTACTGTTGAAATTATTTTTGTATCATCCAGATCCACATTTACCAGTGTGCAATTTTTTTTTTTTAGAATCATATTTTTGTGTACATTAAAGTTACCTTGTTGATAACTTTCATTATTTGATATGTTTTGCAGTTTTATTTGTTGCTTCTACTCATTGCATTGAAATGCAGTTTTATGGCTATGTTTGTGAATGTATCCATCTGCTGCTTTCAAAAATGATTGGCTACTCCACAATTAGTCACACATTCAAAATTAATGGTGGACTTTCAAATTGTGAATGACTTTGAAATTGACTATTGCATTCATGGATGTGCAGATTGATGCTCATGTCTATGATCCTTTTTGTTATTTTAGTTTTAAAGGAAATGTTTGCTGATTTTAAACCAGTGCCAAACCCTTAAAGAAAAGGCTCTTGCTTGAGGGAGTATGTATATAAGTCACATCATAAACTCCCCCCTCAGCACAGGATTGGCACTTGACCAAGTAAAGATGGAGCCTCCTGCTTTGTAGATTACAAAAAAACACCACCTGCCACAAGTGTTGTGCTCCGTTATTTATTTGGGTTTATGATATTATACGATTTACTATTGTTAGCTTTAAAATTGGATTGATTATTGTGAAGTTATTGTTTGTTTCTTCAAATTCTTATTTTAAAAAAATGTTTATATTTTTCCGTTTGTAAAAGTGAAATGTTCCAATGGGACAAAAAAGTTCTTTCTCTATCTATCTATCTATCTATCTATCTATCTATCTATCTATCTATCTATCTATCTATCTATCTATCTATCTATCTATCTATCTATCTATCTGTCTGTTTCACATTATTAACATTTTGGTCAGGTTATTCAAATGCATTTGTAAACTTGCTGCATTGTTTTATATCTCATGGGTTAATTCACATATGGAAATTGGCCTAAATTTGAACTGACTATGGGTCACCTTAATAATATGAGTTGCATAAATTTGGAAAGAACAGTAGAACAGTAGTGATTTTAAAATAAGTCAGTAATTCAGAAGTCACCAAAAGACTAGGAAAAACAAATATATTTAATGTTATTTTAATTTCTCTGAGGGTTTCCAGGATTGAAAACTTCACATAATATTATTCTGAGGCTTGCATTTTGACAGTAAAGCAGAATTATGGCAGTCAGTTCGACCAAAGGACACTACAGTGTAGTGGATACATTTACTGTCATTATTATGTTCATGTTAAATCATGATAAACTGCAAACTGGCAGTACAGTGACACAGTCGTCATCTCTACTTCATCATAACTATAGGAATGTTTAGTCATTTTTGGGTAGAGTTTGTATAGTCTCCTTTTGTTAGCATGGCTACCCACCAACATTACATCTTTGCCTTTTAAGTTAACTGGCTAATTGAATTTAAAAGTTACAAAATGTAATTGTATATGTGAGATTGTCCTGTGATGGGCAAGTGTCATAGTTTCAGTTTGTCCACATATGTGTGAAATTAATTAATAAATTGCTTAGCTGAAATAATTATTTTTTATTAATTTGACAATGCTTGTATACGTCAGTTTTAAATTGGCATTTCTTTAATAATTAAAGGTTTAAATAAGTACAAGGTATTGAATAACACTATTGATCCAACTGTTGAAAAAACAACTACTGCATGCTCTATCATCATAATGTTTTTATACTTATAGTCCAAGAGTGAGATAAATCTCCTGTGCTCATTTTTTATGGATGCATGAAGTCAAAAGCAATAAATCCATATCATAGGCTCTATATCTTGGGATCTATTATTAAGTAAAAAAATGCTTTAAATCTTTTTGTGTATATACAGCAGCAGTGAAGGGTGAAGTTAAAAAGTTGAATAGACTTAGATCAATCAAATCAGTCTTTATTCCATATGCTGCTTTTCATAGTAAGAAGACTATAAGACTCTTTAATGAGGATAAAATTGAAATTTGAAAGTATATACAGTATATATCTCACAGTAACTAGGTTTTGGTCTTGTCCCTTGCCATTTTTTATAATGATGGTTAACTTTGAACTGGTTACTGTGAACTTTGTATACAATAGTAAAGCATGTTGTGGTAGTGGATAGATTTTTTCTTTGTTTTCAAATCTAGACTTTTTTTTTATTACAGACATACAATAACTGTCAGTCTTTACATAAATCATCTTTTGTACAAAGTAAAATAACTGTTAGAAGTACTATATCTGGATAATGTGCATTTAGAAATTCTGGATGATTATCAGTGGTTTATTTATTAAACAGAAGTTGGTGTGAAAATGTCATACATTCAGTAATTAATTTATTTGCTTTTTTTGTTAAGGTACTTCAGTCTCTAAAAGCAGAGTTAAAGGGTATTGTACCTATAATGACATAGCTGTGTACTAAAAAATGTTGCTGCCATGAATCAATTAAATCAGCTAATGTGAATATTTATAGAAGATTCAGAACATTGACATGTTTCTGAAGATATAAATCATTGTAACAAGAATTTGCAGCCCTATTTTACAAATGCTTTCTAAACACAGGAAGTGCCAGGTATACTGTTCACATAAATAGAGTATGAATTAATGTTTGAAGTTTTCATATCTTTTATTGATACTAAACCATTAGTATATGCTGCATATTTGTATTTTTCTGTTAGGTATGATATATTTTGTACATAAAGGTTTAAGACCTGCATTAAAATAAAAATAATACTAGCAATAGCTTTGTTAGGTAGAAGCATGAGAAAGTGATTCCGCAATATGTTAACATACATCATTTTCTTGCACTTGCCACTGTATTATTCTGATTTTGGACTTCACTGAAAAACATCGTTGGCTCATGTAGTGACTACTTTCAATGTATGAACATATTAACACAAAATTAAAATAATTAGGAACTGGTCCCTGAAGGGCTTTACTTTTTTGAGATTAAATATTTATTGGAGGAAAAAAGGAATCAACTATTTACAAAGGACATTCACTAAAAGAGGAAAATGGGGTACAGAGTCATACGTGAAGAGGAAAACACCCGACTCCAAGCCCATATAAGGTATATTGTTTCTGCATCTACTCTGCCAGATTGCTCGACCATATAACTCTTGGGCAACACTTTGTTTATCTATGAGAACTTCCAGAAACCTGTTTCTGAATCTTTCCCAAGTAGCCCCATTCCAACAAGTTGGATCCAGAGGCACAATTTGTTTTTGCAACTAATAATTCAAGGCAGTACATTAAAAAGGAAGCATTCCAATCGACAAATGAAATTGAACCAAGTAAAATCCAGCATAATAATTGGGACAACATAGCAGTGGCTGTCCTTAAGCAGAACAACCTTTGCTGAGTGTTGGTGCACAGAAACTTAGAGAGCAAGCCAAGGTCTTCCTGACAAACTAGAAAAACTGATTTATATAATTCAAGAAGTAAATGGAAGGGAAGTGGTAAGGAATCCAGATGCTTTGTGGAGCTATTTCAATAATATATAGGTAAAAAAGGGGAATAGAAGGGAATAGACCAAAACATTCATAACCCACACTTACCAAAACATACCCAAGGGTGTCATTCAATGCTCAGCTTAGATCAGCAGGTAGATAGCACACAGCCATTCCCTGTTTGGAGGACTTTCTTATAGAAAATTGGGGTATGATGTTGCCATTCTGGACAATAGCCCAAGATTTCTCCACCCCCTGTCAGGAATGCATAAAATAAGATGGAAATGAGAAAAAGGCTTTGGGATTAAAAATCTGTGACGTGCAGAACAGCCAAATGTCTAGGAGCTATAATGTTCGATTCAGTGTCCACCCAAGAAGGTGGGTCTAGCCAGTGTGTTACTGAGGGATATATCTTATAACATCACCTTTGTCTGAAAAAGTACCTTGTATCATAACCCCTTGCTTCCTGTGTTTAAGACAAGTTTACACCCATCTTTACACTTCTCCTTGAAATCTCAACCTCTTTTAGTGTTGATCAAAAGCCTCCTATGCAGTACCTTTTCACGTGCTTTCTGAAAAACAAGATGCTGCAACCCTCTGATCATATGCTTAAATATAAAATTCCAGCATATTAGTGAAACACTATATCCACTTTCACACTTATACACGTGTTCTTGCCATGTAATACTTGATCTTGTCTTTTGTTTGTATTTTAAGGTTAACTGGATTATAATCACCCTTAAATGTACGGTATCTAGATAATATTTATTACCAGCCTCCAATCTGTAGAAATCTATGCAGAGTGCACTGATTTAAAAAAAAATGTCAAGGATTTATGTATGTACTCATTACCCTCCTTAAGCATTCTAGGGTAAATGTTATCTGATCCAAGTTATTATATTGATTTCAGCCTTTTTAATCTAAGCAGCACTTCTCTCTCTCTCTCTCTCTCTCTCTCTCTCTCTTTCTCTGTCTACCAGTGATGAAATATTTTCTGCAAGAATTAAGTAAGCAGTTTATCATTTCTGCATTTACTAAGTAGAGAACAGATTTCGATGTGGGCCAGTACTTTATTTTATTAATGTATTGAACACATCATCACTGCATGGTGTATTTCAATGTTTTAATCATTTTATTATCTCCTGAACCATACAGGAAAAACAAGCATGGTTGTGATATCTGCCGTTGCAAGAAGTGCCCTGAGTGGCCATGTGATAAGGATTGCCCAATGGGTTTTGAGCAGGATAGCCATGGATGTCTTATCTGCAAATGCAGAGGTATGTACAGATTGGGCTTAGACATCTAGTTTTCTTTTGTACTTTGCTCAAAGGAGCTAAATGCAGTAGAATGTCAGTAATGGTAAATTAGATTTATGATGCCTGAAGGGAAAAAGCATGTATCAATTTCCAACAGCAGTAAATGTCATCTTCTGTTATTAAATATTTTTTTGCTCTGCTACTTACTATCTGCTCTATGCTAACTTCAGCACCTCTTACTTACATGAACTTGTACCTTTATCTTTATTTTTTGTTTTCTTTAAATTGTTCAATTCTCACTTGCCTTTCTTAATTAGCCAGGCAGCACAACTTTGAATGTATCTTTATACAGTTTGAAATGTGCTAACTTTAAAAGGTGTTATATAAAACTCAAATTGATTGAAAAACAGAGTTAATTGGTATAAGTACAATTTAAATTGTGAATGCATTGGATTAAGTTTGTTATTTTCTACTTTTAAATCAGCAATTTTGTCTTTTTTGAAAATTATTTTTTTACTCTTCATTATTTTACTCAATTTTATTTAAAAAAGTGCCCAAAACATTTGACTAAATTAATGTAGCCTTTGATTTAATTAGTAGCAAAAAATATTTGTGGTTGCTCAAATATCAGTAACCCATGTTAAATTTAATTTCCCTTCTTCACAGATATACCAACGTCTGTGCTCCCTCCTGTGAAAACGAATGCATGTCTATCAGTCGATGGCCGTCGGCATGAAAGCGGTGAGAGCTGGCACGATGGATGCCGGGAGTGCTACTGCTACAGTGGTCGTGAAATGTGTGCCCTTATCTCCTGTCCAGTACCTGCTTGTGCCAGCCCTGTTATTCGGCCTGGTCAGTGCTGTCCATCATGTACAGGTAAAAGAAATAACCTAGTGTGTGCTGTATTTGCTATCTAAAAACTCATTCTTTAGCAGCAGGGTGTCATTGATTTGTGAGAAAAGGTTTCCTCTCTCAGTCTGCGTTTTCCCAAAGCCACAATCTTTTGCGGTCTAATAATGTTTGCATCTAAGCGAAAAGGCCAAGTAGCTTGTTAACTAATATTAACAAGTTAATCCCTAGAGTTATATCCATCCTTTTTTATAATCTAGCCATGAGGACAGATCAAACAAACTCAAATTAATTTAAAAGTGACTGGCAGTTTTAGTCAGTAGACCTCTAGCACTCTATTTTATCTTTCCACTGAGATCTGGCATGTAATTAGAAGGGTCAATGGAAAACCTACTGAATTGTAGAGTGATTGACAAAGTTTAGGGCAAAATGTGAGTAAAAGCAACAAAGGTTTCTTTATTTATTTGGCTTTGTATGTTGATCCTTTTTTTGTATTGTATGTGTATATTATGGAAAAAAAATGAAAAATAAAATCTAAGTTTCTACTGAAACATTGTAGCAAGGTTAAAAAATCAGAAAAAGGTTGGACTCTGATAAAATAAGAAGAACCATGGCATCCTTCTGTATATCATACTCTAATAGAATAAACTGTTTGTACCACTTGGCTTAAAATATTTGGATTTCCCATTCTTTATGGTACAATGAAACTTGCTGAACATGACTTGTGTAGATGGCTCATCCAGGAGTGACACATGTAAAGTGAAACAGCTGAAAAGGCCAATGCCTAGATGTAAGTATGGCCAAGAAGAGTTCCTTAAATAGCGCCTTTAAAAACCAGGGATAGAACCCAATACAAAATCCCTACATAATGATGAAAGGTGCTATATAAATAAAATTAATTAATGAAATAGAAACAGTGCTTGGAGAATAATGCAGTTTATCCTGTATGGCTGAGTGGGTTCTGCACGAAGAAAAAAAAATTGCAGTTTGACAGTAAAGACAACACATATTATCAAGATTATAACTGTGGTTATATTTTTGAAGGACAGCAATATAAAGCTTTCTTGAATATTTGTAGATAGTTCATAATGTCTGTGGAGGTTGTTTACATTATATAATATTCACCGTCTGAAATACTTGATATGTTTAGTAAAAAAAAAAAAGAGTTAAAAGTAAAATAGGATATTCCTCTTCATTTTACAGTAATGATGTACAAGCAGTTTCTAAGATCTTCTTACTAAGTCATTGATCTACTTTCTTTGCACAATCCAGCACACCTAATTTTATATAGTTCTCTATAATAAACACCATCCAAAGACCCTTTACCATTTTTTATGCAGTGTTTACATTGATTGCCACTAAGTGATTACTATCTAATGAATTGCATTAAAAGCCTGTACTCAGAAACAGGACTATACAAAAGTGAACTGCAATGAATAATAATAATATAATGTCATAATAACACCATTACCAATACACAGGATATAAAATTATAATTAAAAAACAATGAAAAATGTATTTTTCCAAAATAAAGGATAGAGTGTAAATAAGTAATAGTATATATAAAAGCACAACGGTATATAATGTTGGCTGTTTGTCTGTCATTAATGTTCCCAACTTATACATAACGTAATGTAAAAACGTTTCATAAATTTGTGAATCATCCATGGCCTCCCTGTCTTGTGACTCCATTGCTTCTGGAACTAGAGAAGGAGATTCATAGTCTCTCTCTCTCGTATGGTGCAAAATTAATCTGTAATGTATACAGTACGTTCATTCTTTTCTCTGGCTTACAAAGCAAACATATCACAAATAATATCACAGGAAATTCCAGTAAATCATTTAAATTCATTATTATGGTTTAGGGAAAAAAGATCAAGTGACACAATTTTTTAGTTCATTCTGGAATGTGCAAAAACAAAATGCATCGCTGCAACCCTTATAAAGTATCCAGCAAGATTTCAATGTTTCATTTCACAACAGAACAGCACAAGTGCACTTTGAATAGTGCCACTATATCACAGCTCCAGAGGTCTAGTTGAGAATGCATTTGTGGAATTTACACATTCTCCCTATGTACTCGCATCTCTTCCTACAACCCTAACCCGTATTTCTGAGGTTAATTGGTGACCCTAAATTATTTGCTTGTGGCTGTGCATGTGTATGCATGTGAAAAAGTGTCTTGTGATGGACTCACACCCTGTGTAGGGTGTGTTGCTGGTCTCTGTTGTGAGGGATATCCGGCATCTTTACCCTGGCCAGGACACCTCCTTAAAGGAAGGACAGAGGTAGATGGCTTTTGAAGGGTGCTATCTTCCCCAACATGCTACTTGGCAGCCTCCCTGGATTGCAACAGCACTTCAGATTCCAACAGGGATGTATGGGAATTGCTATTTGTCAGCACAGCCCTTTTGGTTTACGTGGATGCGGCCAGGGGGAGCTGTGGGAGCTGCAGAACCCTATTTTGGGCTTCAGCCACACTTGGAGCAATCCCAGACCTCCCTAATGAGCCACCTGGAGTGCTACCAGGTGCGGCTTGAAAAGGAGCCAGCTGCCTTACACAGATGAGCCAGAGTCAAGAGGAAGAGGGACGAAGGTTGCCTGTGGAGGAGTTAAGGTGAAGAGAGAGAAGAAGAAGTGCAGTATTCCTGTGCTGTATTGTGATTGGTGCTAGTGGAAAATGACTGGAAAGCATTTCCCACAGAATAAAAGCCTTCTATTTTATAGCACTTGTGTCTGTGTCTATTGTGTTGGGTGTTTGGGTAGCTGATGCGCCCTCTGGTAATCCACACTGTTTAATGCTACTGCAATAAAACTTCTTCATCGTGTCTCCCTGAAGTAGATTAAGTGTGTTTAGTACTGGATTGATGGATGGATTTTGTAAATAGGGTATAGAAAATTTTTATTTTAACCTGACATCAATATGTTCATTGGGGAAATTCTTCAAAAATGGAATCTTTCTATTGTTACCAATATCCAATGCCATTTTTTTCTGGATAAATCTATCTTTCCATTGTGAAAGTAGAAATGAGAGATACTAAAGTAAAGCTAACATCGCTAGTACAAACGTACACTGTGACAATATATTATTTTGACCTTTAGTGGATTATTATTTTAAAAGAATACCATGGTGTTCAGGCCTGTTATATCTTTTTCAGGGCAGTTTTATTAACCTCATCCTTGTCAATATTCCTTTAGTGTGATCTTGTCAGTCAGTTCTGTCAAGCATAAGGTCAAATTGCTTGACTGCAACATTCTTAGGTTAACAAACATTTTGGAACCCTTTTGCATATGCCCTAAAAATGATATATGAGTGGTATATCCAAGCCTTCAAGAACAATGCAGTTCTAAAGTGCAACATGATCGTTTTTTTTTTTTTTGGTTTGTTTTGCTAAAATTTGGTGAAAATAGACTAACTGGTACTTTTTCAAGTCAATTTTTAATTTCAAAGTGTACACTTTGAGTTCCTTTTTTGAAAGTGAGGCAGTATATAGGGTAACACAATATTTTATGTTCAAAGGAGTGGAAGCCATGCTTTTAATCATTAAACTGTCAGTGCAAAAAAAACGAGTGAAACTAGTTCCATGCAAGTCACTGAAATTTCAGGATTTTTTTTGTTTATAGGGAAGAATGGAAAATACAAATAAAAACTCCAGTATCCACCTGCTCAATATAGATGTAAAATCCTGACAAAGTTTTCATAACTGTTATGTTCAAAATTGGCTTGTATCCTTCTGTGGTTGCAAATACAACACCAAAGGCAGAAATAATGATTTACTTGCTTTTTAGCATGACTGCCACCTCTTCTTTTTCACAATTACATTCTAAAGGAGAAGTCAAAAAGAGTTGGGGGCACCTAAGGGCCAATTTATACTTCACACTCACAAAATGTAAGCTTAAGCACACGGATCATGGCTGCTACACGTTCCCAGCGTTATTTTGACATGATCTCTGAGCATGTCCTCAGAAATGAACGCCACATGTGTGCTAGTTGCAGTAGCAGTAAAAATACAGTATGGGTGGCGTGTGTGCAAGTTCTGGTATGTGACATCAGCATCGTAGCTTACTATCAACATGTGATGGCAGGCTTGCAACTCTAACAGGATCGATCCAGGTGCTTCAGTGTTTGATGAGTGGTTCGATGCAGTGTCCTCAAGCTCACGCATCACATAGCATTGCGAATATCCCTGGCCTAACAAGAAAATCAGTAGAAAAGGAAGAAAATGGTAGTCTTTCAGTTCAAACTCTGTAGTCAAGTGATTTTTACTTCTAGGCTATGTCAGCTTTATGGTCCAGAAAGGATGACACCTGGATTTTTGGGTTGGACTTCCTTGGGCCTGAAAATAGTCATGCAACTGTTAGAGAAGAAGAAGTGCATCCCCTAGTTCCTTCCCTATGGTGTTAGGCACTCAAAAGTCTCATATGTATGGTAATGTATATTATCTCTCTCATTTCAGCTATTACTTAGATGACCTTCACAATATGGGGATGTCATTACCACACACTGACATGCACTCCATGCCCACTCAGGAAGGAAATGTAGCCAAGGTAGTCGTATACACTGCACATGCCATGGACTGCTTTGATTTTCATGTGTTATAATAATAGTGACTGTATCAACTGTGCAGTGGACCAGCCCTGACTAACATTCCTTAATGTGAATTTACCAGACATACTGTAGGTCTTTCCTTTGTGTGTAAGTACAGTTATGCTGAATGAAATAAAAAATCATAATAATAATAATGATTCTACAATTTTGTGGAAAAATCTAGCTTTGCAGGTGTTAGTGCTATTAATCCTTCTAGCAAAAAGCCTTGGAACTGTGAAGCTTAAATTATTTGGGCTCCACATTTATTCATTTTATCAACATGTCTGCATGGGCATAAGTTCTCAGTGTTATGCATGTTTAACACCAAGTTATCTGAAATGTAGATTGTACTGGATTCAAATGGACAAGTGGTCCATTGATGGTTGTTTCCAGTCTTGAAACAGATATTTCAGGAATAGGTTGTCCTTCCCTGTGATTCTGAATTTTAATAAACAAGTTAGATGACAGTTAAATGGATTTTAACTATACAAAGTGAACATTAAATTTTACTAAAAATAAATATTTAATTGACTGTTCACCTCAAGAAGAGAAAGAACTACGGTATATACACATGTATAAGTCAGGTCTTGAAACCCGAAAAATCAACCATAAAATCAGACCCCGACTTATATGCCCGTTCAAAAATACGACACTTAATTTTTTTTTTTTACATCTTCTTGCTTCCTCCAATCTCGCACCAGTTTCTCAGACACATACAGTAGAACTTTGTTGCAACAGCACAGTTACCAATTTCTTTCGCCACTTCAATGACTTTTAATTTAAAACCAGCTTCATATTTTCTTCTGATCGAACGCACCATCGAAGAAAGGTGTATGACGGTGTGAGGTACAAAAAATACAAATCAGTGCAAATGTCGCTTCAGAATAGTTCAGGTATTACCGTGTGGTGACGTAGGCACAATACATAGAAAGAGAAGGCAGTGTCCTCCATGGTTACTCTCTCAGGTCGGCGTAAGTATATCATAATCTCTTGGACCAATAGCGTGAGTTGTCCACCTTTGACTTATACATCATTATAAAATACCGAGAATTTATGGTAAAATCAAGCCCCAACTTATCCGCGGGATAACTTAAATGTGAGTATATACGGTAAATCATTGCTAAAGTCTAGTAACAGATGCCTGTCTCACAACAAGCACAGTATCCTAGATTTTAAAATTGCATTTGTGTAATTACTGCCTGAATATGATTAAATACTCATTTTTTTCTATCTTTAATTTTATAAGAATACATTACAATAAACACAGAACAATTAAGCACACAATAAGTACAACAGTATATACCAAATTCAAATTCAGCATCATCACCTTACAAAACCCAATGGAAAAATTTTGAAATTGGAGAGTGCATTTTATACTTGTCATTCAAACATATTGAATTCTTAAACTATGTGTTGTCTGAATTTTGGTCACATAGAGTCATGATTTACAGTAGTACTCAATTGGAAAGGGTTGGTACACTTTGCTGTATGTCTTGCGATGGTTTGCCGTGGACAGTTTAACCAAATGGCATTGCTCCGCTACAACCTGCATTGGTGATTCTCCAATGGGAAGAACACCCCCTGGGGTGACTGTCTGTGACAAATCTATAAGAGGGAACCCAGTTAGGATGACTGCCAGCTGCAATTCTCCATGGAGGAGAAAGGCAGAACAGGCAAAATTGGGTCACGAGAAAAAAGTTTAAGAACCACTGATCCAGATCATTAATTGACCCAGCATTCTTAGGGACAACATACAGTAAATAAATTCCTGCTAAATCCTAAAGAAACTTTGGATAGTTCCTCAAATGGATTGAAAATTCAAGGATTTTAATAATAATAATAATAATTCTTTGCATTTATATAGCGCTTTTCTCACTTTCAAATTTCATAGAGAATAGGTAAGTCAATGATCATGCAATGCAGTGTAAGTTGTCACAACAGAGTTTTCACTATAGAATATTATCCCATTTGGGGTTTCAGTACTCTACAGACTTCTGTAAAAGGATTAGGAATAGCAGTAGTGTGAGTGTGGAACATTACCAAACATATGGTCTAGAAAGATGTGTGGCTGATGACATTTCTTGCAATAGGGTCTCAGTCCCATTCTGAGCACTTCACAAACACACAAGTCCCCCTTGGACCAATAAAAACACAAATATTTGTACCTAACCTGATCCTGTGTATCCTGTTTATCTTTGAAGCATAGTAAATTTGGGTTCTTGAGCAGCAGCATTTTTAAATTGTAGTGGTCAAAGTTTGTTACACTTGGTCAATATGGCACATTAGCACTTCTTCTAAATGTAATATACTAGTGAAGCATTGTTTCTGATGTCAATGAGTGGACGCTTGAGGGCGCTGTTACCCTGTGAAACCCAACGGACAGATACAGACACCGGTTTAAAAGCACTAAGAAATAATTTAATTTTCTTCTTCAAAGTGCCCCAAAGTACCTCCACCACCATAAACAATAAATCAATAATCACATGTACAATAATATTCCTCCTCTCCCCCCAGCAGCTCTGTCACACTCCCTCCCAACTCCGGCTTGGCTTGCTGGGTCCCCCATAGTCCTTTATATAGTCCTTGACCCGGAAGTGCTCCTGTCGTTCTGTCCATGTGATTCATTAGCACTTCCGGGTCAGATGGAGAATTGTATTTTTCTTCAGCCCGGAAGTACTTCTGTTCCTCTGTCCCCGTGACTTGGGAGTACTTCCGGGCTATACAGGAAACAAAAATCCCCTCGTCTTACTGCAGCATCACACGGTGGTCCCCAGGGTACCCAGCAGTGTTGTGAAGCCAAACTCCATCTTCCATGATGCCCTACGGGAATCCGGGGCACCTCTAGGCTGCAGGAAAGACGCCATCTAGTGTCCCGGATGTGTCGGCTGGGATGAGCTGCCAGCCGTCAGTCACACTGATTTTTGTGTGTGTGTGTGTGTTTTTGCCATTTTTTGAATGAAGTGATGTCTTGGAATTTATAACCTTGTAACTGGTGATGGGAGGATCCTAAATGACTTATGCAAGCTAGAAAATTAATTATACTGTAAAGAACCATATTTCGTTTTTTGCAGTAAATATATTTATAGTCAGCTGTTTATTCACGGGCACTGCTATCTCACAGATCTTGCACTGTGGGCTTAAAGCTTGTGCACTTCAGTTGTCGATGAAGAATTTGCATGCTCTACTCATGTCTGAATTGGTTTTCCTCCATTCATCCTACATTTTCTTTGAGATCCATACGGATGTACATGCTAGAGTCAATGGTAATCTCAAACTGGCCTCGTGTCCATGAGTGTTGGTGTATACATAAGTACACTGTCTGATATGCTGTGGCTCCTCCACAAGTGGGTTTAAGAATGTCACGTAATATATTATTCTTATCTGCATTTCTTTGCATTTGCTATTTTTTTTGGAATGAAATTCTTTTAATTTACCTTTTCAGGATGACAAAATGGGAGGCATTTCCACCTCCATTCTTTTTGACCGCCTGTATGATTCTGATTTGATATACACTCCTTTTAAGTCATGTATTTGTTTTCCTTGCATACACATGATCTTTCTTCACTTTCCTTTAACCGTTAGACTTACTGGTGGTTCTAAATTATTCAGCATGGGTGTAAATATGCGCACACTGTGCAACATGTGCTCTGCCCTGCAAGACAATAACCTAATAATGAAGCTAGTTTAAATGGATGGAAGTCGTCAGCTGCAGATAAAAACGTGAACAGATTTAGTGGTTAAAGAAATCTTAATTCAAATTTATATCTTAATTACTTAAGAATTACACAATTCAAAATGCCCCTTGCTGTAATTTGAGTTTGAAAGTTCCCAGTTGTGAAAAGTGCCATTTCTCTGTTCTGTAATTTTTTCTGTGACCTTCTTTAGGTTTGGCCTCGGCCTTCAGTAAAATTAATGCTGTGCCTACAGATAAATTTCAGTTATGGGTTCAGCAGCACAATAGCAGCTAGTGCCATCATTTGGCAGGAGGCCAGAAGTGCCAAAAACAGAGCTTTGTCATGTTGTGTTATGGCAGTGATAAAAAGAAAGGCCTATCTTCTTCTTTTTTGTTTGATTTTAGATTGAATGTATTATTTTAAAAAGGCAAGACTTTCTTAAGTGAGGCGAGGTCTATGGAAAATCAATACAGGCGTTTGTACTCACACCCACATATGAAAACATATGCATTACATTAAGAGCAAGCTTTACAGGAATGATAAATCTTAGCAGCCTGAAAGCAGAGTTGCTCAAGCAGTAGCTCAATAAGCATATTACAAGTTAAAAGAGAAAAGTAAACACTCTTTGTGCCCCCAGATGTGTCATTTCAAAGGCTTTGCCCTGTGTGTTCAGTGACAGCACATTAATCAAGCTGTGTCATCCACTAATTCTTCTTTTATCTATCATGTCAAAATTTCTTGCTGTGTGGAGGCAATAATTTATATGCCTTCTTTGAGCACAATCTGACAATCTTTTTTTTTCTTATTCATTGTGTTTTGCCACAGTACAGAATTCACAGGCTGTATATTCCAAAAAAAAAAAAGATAAATTCCAAAAGCATTTCTGTTATCTTTATCTTTCCAGGTTAAATTTAAAGTAAGTATCAGTTGTAAGATTGCCAACAACCTAGCCCAGTGTTTTTTATGTTTTCATTGCATATCTGATATTACTATACATTATTCTTAGACTGAACATCAATTTCAGATCTTTTTGTCTGAAGAGCATACTTAAATAAAATGCAATGAGCACAATGTACATACATGCTTTTCTTATAAGATTGCAAGAAGTGTCAGTATTGGACTCAAAACAGAAATTAACCTTGAATGAGACACCTTCATGCATAAATGCCTACTCATTCAGAGCCAACTTAGACTTACCAATTCAGCTTCGAGAATTTGGTAAACCAAAATGTCCTAGAAAAATGAACTAGAAACAGACTGTTATCAGTACTATAGTTAAAAATTAAAATTTAAATAAGGATTCAAATTTAAAATTGTAGGAAGCTGAGGACTTAAAGCAGAAGACTATTGGAAAGCACTCACCCCAACACTCCCTTATACAGGGCCAGTTTACAGTTGCCATACACCTTGGAAATGTGGAATCAAAAGTGTAGCAACAGTAGAAAAAAGTTAAGCAGATATGGAAATAAGGTGAACACTTCACACAGAAAGTGACTGAACCAGTGATGGAAACCAATAAATATTTAAATTGGACATCTTTTCATATGCTTGAAACATTCCCTGTGTTTATCAGTTCAATGATTTCTTATATGTTGCCAAAGACGTGGAGCTTTGCTGCAACATATTTGAACAATTACACGATTAATAAACCTCAGTATCATACGTTAAATCACTAGTCTATTGTAAAATTGTGTAGGAAAAAGAAAAAAAAAATATGTGATGTAAGGAGTCAATATTTATTTACAACAGTGGTTCCCAAACTCGGTCCTGGGGACGTGTTGTGGCTGCAGGTTTTTGTTCCAACCAGATTCCTCAATAAGTTCTAATTGAAAATAATTGATCTCATTTAGTTAGCTGTTTGTTCCCCTCTCTTCCCTTACTCTGCGTTAAGAAAAGCACAGTAGTATGATTTTTACATTATAAGACATTTTTTGCTAAAGCTTTAAATTCTTTTTTGTTGTTTTCCTAGTATTTTTTCCCCTTATTCTATGTCTGCCCCGTTCATTGTATCCTAATAATGACAATTAACAACAACACTAAATGATGAAATGCTGCTGCTGCTTCAGTGTCAGGCCCATTAATTAGGCAATACTGGAAAGTCAGAATGGAAATCAGGATGAACATAAATAAAAAGTAAAAAAATAATAATAATTATTTACATAGAACTGCTTAACTTTTATTAAATTGTATTAACACACTTTTGTAATTTCTTCATTGACCCCAAAACACAGAAACAGGGAGATAACAGCTCACTTAATTAGGCTAGGAGTCCAATTAAAAACAGAAGTTGGTTGGAACAAAAAACTGCAGCCCCAGGGGGTCCCCAGGACCAATCTTGGGAAGCCCTGCTTCTACTTCTGAGAATCTTTTTAATAAAAAGTTAAAAAATACTGCCAGTAACATTAACCCTTAAGTAAATATTTGGTACCAGCTGATGCACTGAAAAATCATAGATAACACATTTTTTTTGCTTGTGGCTACTGTGTAATCTTTTGATTTGGAGGCGACAATGCTTTTTGCTCTTGGATTTTCACTTTTTATTCTGTCTAATGTGTAGCCAAAAATGATCTAGGCTTCTTTTTTTCCCCCCTGAAGCTTCACATTTTCCTCTATATTGTATGCCAAACTGAATTCATGTTGCAAGCCATTGTATCTGTTCATATGTAGTACGTATGCAGCATACAAACCTTACTTCAATATATGCTCAAAGGTTGTCTGAGCTGGGAAAAGGTTCTTGCCAGTGTATGTGTACGCCATACACTGCCCACCGTTCCCAACCAAAGTAGCCCCTACTTCTATTACCAGTTATTTTTCCTTTTCCATAAGAAAAATGTCCCTATCGTTCCTTTTTGAAATGTATGCCAAAATTATTTCTCAAGTGCAAGAGAAATATCTGTAGTCACTTGGTGTGAACATGAGCAGGATGAGCTTTGTATAGACTTTGTAGTATGTTTTGCAAAAAAATAAATGATACTGACATTGCTGTTTAATCCTAGATTTTCCAATGTACTTGCAGATTTGTTAAATTACTCTTAATCTTGTTGAATATCCATGAAAAATGAGATCAGAATATGACTGATAGAGAAAACATTATTTTCTTAGCAACTCAGATGTGCATACGTAAAAGAAAAACCATGAAAAACAAGGTAAAAATGCCACCTAGGTGTCTCAGTGAAGTTGTCTAAAATGTTGCAATTTACCTTTCAGTTTGTGGAGATTCTACCTGACTGCTCTCAGAACTGCTATACTCTCTCACCATTACAGATTTTTTCCAAATATGTATTGGATTAACTTCTAAACTTGCCGTGTATGCGCGCGCGTGTGTGTGTGTGCGTGCGTGTGTGTGTGTGTGTGTGTATCAGTGGGCCTTCTGACAACCCAGTCTAGGGATGGTTCCTGCTTTGTTTCTGATGTTTTCAGGATAGGATTTATCTCCAGTGACCATGAATTATGTTAAGCAGATTTAAGAATAATATGTTTTGTATCTTTTCAATCATATCAACAGCATCTTCAGTTGAAAATGCCTCAGAATGAAGGCTAAGGAGCTGTTAACTGTGTGTTTCTTTATTATTTAATCATTTCTTTTTCTCTTCTGATTTGCCCTGGTTTGTGCTTTCTGGTCTGCTCAAGTGATTGCTCATTGACAGTAACACGTAATTCTCTTAATTGTCTGTCTTTAGCTCAGTTTCACAAGTGATGCCTGCTGAAATCACTTCAATTTCTTATTAAGGTTTTCTGAGGCCATGTTTATTTAATCTATAAATCATACCTATCTGCTTTTGCTCCCACATGATAAATATACTGTACTTGCACAATTGCACAATTTATAAAGCAAACAGTACAAGAATTAATAGGAAAACTAAAGTTTTAATTCTTTCACAGTTCTAAATAAAATTAAAGGCAAATGGTCTGTATGGAAGTGTAGTAGCACAGTGGTTAGCTCTGCTGGCTCATGAACCCAGTGCCTTGGGTTTTAATTCCTCATCCGTCTGTTGTCCATGTGCAGATCAGGGTTTCTCCCCATGTTTGTGTGGGTTTTTCTCTGCATACTCCAGTTTTCTTCTCACATTTCCAAAAATGTATATGCTAGGTTTATTGGCCATTCTAAAGTGACATTGTTAGCTCTGTGATAGACTTGCATCCCACTTAGAGTTGGTCCCTGTTTTGCACCCAAAGGTGCCAGAGAAGACTATGGCCCCTCCTGACCCTTAATTGGATTAACTGGGTTTGGGAATGCTATTTTTTGCTATTCAGTTTTCTGCAGTTATGTGCACCCTTCGACTTCCCAGCCATTTTTGTGCTTATTATGGACACTACCAATGTATGTGTTATCTCAGGTATCAAAGGCCATTGTTGCTTGTAAAACACTTTTTCTCTAGCAGCCCTAAGGCCAACCACAACATTTTTTAAGTTGATGTGATATTTTTGCAACAGTAAATAACATTATTTTTTTTCACCTTTGCTAGATGACACAACTCAACGGAAGTTGGAGCCTAGCGATGCCTCAGTCTGTCATGCTCCTGGAGGAGAATATTTTGTGGAAGGTGAAACCTGGAATATTGACTCCTGCACTCAGTGTACATGCCACAGTGGCCGTGTACTTTGTGAAACTGAGGTCTGTCCTCCATTGTTGTGCCAGAGTCCAATAAGAACACAGGACTCATGCTGTCCACAGTGTCCAGGTAAGTTTTTTTTTATCTTTTTGTATTTTATACCAGTTGTTTGTTTTGCATAGGTAGATAGATAGAAAGAAAGATTAGACAGACAGACAGACACAACTGTAGATAGATAGATAGATAGATAGATAGATAGATAGATAGATAGATAGATAGATAGATAGATAGATAGATAGATAGATAGATAGATAGATAGATAGATAGATAGATAGATAGATAGATAGATAGATAGATAGATAGATAGATATTTGTTCCCAGGGGGAAAATGAAATTTTACAGAAGCTCAAAGGAGAGACATATACTGTATGCATTTGCTGAGCTGGAGATCATTACAGTTCCTATACTTATTCACATAAACATTTTCTATTATTTTCTGTAGCTTTCAGCAACAGTTATCATTGGTGAAAGTGTCCTGCTATCATGGTGCTTGATTCTCAGCATTATACGAAACATGGTTAAAGGCTCGAATTTTTCAAACAAATTGCTAAACGTCATGTTGGATGTGCCTCCTTTGCTAATCTGAGCTCGCACTGTAGATGCTGAGTAATAGAAAGAAGTTTGTTCATGTTGATCAGGAATCCCATCTATCTCTAAATTCAGTGGCCCCAGGTAATGAAAGGCCATGATCAAAGGTACAAGTGGCAGAAATGAGATTTCTTGTCAGGCTTGCTGTCTTTCCAACTTTTCAATTACTCTGCAGATAGAGTTTTTGCTGTGAAATGCTGTAGATGTGTTCAAACATGTTGCTAAAATTTATGGTTTCCAAAATCAAGATTTATTGTGGGGCTTGAAAAAAAAGAAAATACAGCTAAACCGTCTTGCCCATCCGGTGTCAAAATATGTTCCTCGTTTTATTAATATCTCGTCAAATGATATTATGATGGCCATTTTTTAATTCAGTGGGTGGCACTAAATTTTTAACTCAATACTGATGTTAATTTTTGAATATTTTTGCCTTTGAAATTGGCTAACAGTAGTTATGTCATTGACGTGCTTGTGCCTTAATATTTTACCAGTAAGATTACCATGTTTGTGCATTTTTGTTACTGCAATTGAAATCATACATGAACACGGAGATTACTGATATTTGCTCATAATACCAATGTACTTTATTATCATAACAGTGGCTGGTTTACTTACAGTATACAGGAGTGGAAAAATATGTTAGCTTGATATAGTATATAAAACAATGAAGAAAACATAATACAAGCATCTTTCTATCCAAATAGTCCCCTGCAATTCTGCTTATGCAAATGCAGGATATTTAAATTACTAGAGGAGGCAACAACCTGACTTATACTTCACTACTCTTTCCATGCCCCTCACATTTAATATTTTTCTTTCTGCCTCCAACAGTTACTCACTTTTTTCTCTTATTAACCTTTGCCTTCTGACACTGTTATCCTACCACATTTATTGCACTATACAGGGTAAAGCAATTTAGTTTCCTAAGAAAGAAAAGTTGTGTCTACCCCATCTTACAAATTTGTTCTATGTTAAGATCAAAGTTTAGCCTATTATCAATGACTGTCCCCAGATATTTGTAGTACTTTACTTTGATCACTGTCTCCTCTTTAATTAATGTTGGGATAGTGGGATGAGGGGAGCACCTAAGATCTACAACCATATCGTTTGCCTTTAGGGATATTTAACTGTAAAAAGAAAAAATCACACCATTTTAGAATACTACTATGAAATGAACTCCAGTCCATCTGAGGGGGCACATAAATCCACACATCTCCACTAGTACCACAGTGTAACCACCAACATGTTTCTTGTCATGATTTGCAAATGATCACAGATGTAGCATTAAGGGCCAAGTCGTACTGTGTCCATGTTCATACGTGCAGATGAAACAACATTTTGGTGTCAATCTGGATCAAACCCATTCAAGAGGCTGTCCACACACCTTCAGATTTTTATGCCTAGGTCAGTTTGCTGGCATTGACAGTGCACATGCTGGAAACGATAAATACATAAATAAAATGTTGCATGTTTCATACCTTGCAAACAGAAGCACAAATGCATAAACTGCATCAACTGCAAAATTAAAATTAGATTATGAATGGAAATCAAGCCTTATTGCACAGATTAATAAGCATGCACACTTCAAGTCTACTGAAGTTTGTGTGTTACTTTAATCTGAACATAAGACATAAGTATAATGTACAGGGTGAGCCAAAACGAAACACCACATTTTTCAAGGTCATTGCGTGAGGTAGAGGCAGCCGAATGGGTTGGGGCGGGTGTCCTTTGATAAGCTATCCCTTGTAGTTTTCAGTTGGCAACATGCCATGGTCCGGTGTGCACCGTGCTTTTGCTGTCAAAGCATTTTTCAGAAATAACAAATCCATGATCACTATGCAACGTGCCTTCCGAACGCACTTCAGCATTCCTCCTAATGGTGACATCACAGATCAGAAATGAATTCTTCAATGGGTGACTAAATTTAGACAGATGGGTACAACAATGAAAAGAAAATCTACAGGCCGTCCTCCGACTGTACGAACGCCTGAAATCATCCAGGCTGTAAGTGCATCAATTTTACATTTTCCTAGACGTTCAGAGCGTAAACATGTTGCTGCCTTAGGGATTTCCAACACGTCTTTGAGGAGGATTTTGCCTGAGGATCTTAATTTATATCCATACAAAATGATAGTAGTGCAGGAACTCACTGAAAGAGACTGGGAGAGTCATAGAGAATTGTGCACAAACATTCTGCAAAACCTTAATTGAGATGCCATCATCATGTGCAGCGACTAGGCACATTTCCATTTGAATGGTTGTGTAAATAAGAAAAACTTTCAGTATTGGCCAGAAACCAGCCCTCATGAACTTCATCAGAGACCCCTGCACAAAGAGTATGTTACAGTTTGGTGTGCCGTTGCAGAATTTGGCATTGTAGGCCCTTACTTTTTTGAGGAGGGTGGAACAATGGTTACCATCACTTCAGAACATTATATTGTAATGCTAGAGAACTTTTTGCGGCCCCAACTGGAAGAAATGGATGTGGTGGATGCCTCATTTCAACAAGATGTAGCAACAGCTCATACAGTACAGAGATCCATAGAAGTTTTGTGGGAGATGTTTCCGGGGAAGTTGATCTCCGTGTGCGGTGATGTTGAGTGGCCTTCATGTTCGCCTGATCTCGCTCTGTGAGATTTCTTCTTCTTCAAGTCGAAGGTATACACACACCAACCTCAAAACCTTGAAGCTCTCAAGGATGCTATTTGCCATGAAATTGCTGCTATTCCCATTGAAATGGCCAAACAAGTTATGAAAGCTTTCAGAAATCATCTCAAAGAGTCTATCACTAATGATGGCCACCACCTTGAAGACATCATTATTAAAACACAGTCAAAAAAATCTATTTTGTATACCCTTTCTTGTGTCGTAATGAAATTTGTTTTATCTTGTAGTGTTTTTGTAGAAGAAATGTTTAAAATGTGGTACAGTACCTCTTTTAGGCTTACCCTGTATAATTTACCAGATAAACATGATGTGGAAAATTTGAATATACAACCTTTGAAGGATAATTATTTACACTTGATGCTAAGCAGCTAAGGGAAAGGGTGATGATCATTTGCTTCCATAACTATAAGACAAGTTCTCTCTTTCATTCCCCTAAATCTATGACCCGTTTCGAAATTCAGTCCTTTTCCACAATGCATAATGGACCTATTGTCATTAATAGTCCTTCCTTTGTTTGGTTGGACAATAGAGATCTCACTGTAGTGACCAAATGTTTTTTTATTGTGAGTTTCCCTCTTTTGAGATCATGATTGCCTCTTTGACCTACTGCTCTGTGAAAGTTATTTATGAAATTTTAGTAACTTTTAGGTTTTATTAAGTTCAAGGACTAGATCCAAGTTAAGAAGGCAAATGCACAATAGTCTGATTTGCCTTTCTGTGCTTACAAAAGTCTAAGATTTATGCAGGCCACTATTAAGCAGAAAAGTTTAATCACAAGACACCATATCACAGTGGTATGGAGCTTAGACATAACTCTGCATTGAGGTTACAGAACCTTTTAATGTCTTCCAGAGTTATCTGTGGGTACTCCAGTTTACTTCCACATCCAAAAGGCATTCTGTTTATATTTGTTGGCTACTCTGTGCTATTATCACATATTTGTATGCATTTGCTGGGCATGCCCTGTGATGAACTGAGTTCTTTAGTCTCTAGTTTGAATATTCATGGGGGAAATATGATGTAAATGGTTTTGGAATCATTTGAGTGAATGGATCATTGCATTTTGAGTGCTGAATGATGGCAAAATGTGTTCTGCCTGTTTCTGCACACTCAGCACTAGTTACTTCTATTTGCATTGTCTATTCTGGCACCATTTTTTTCAAACAGAATACCAAAGACAAAGCTATAGTTTTCAGCATAGAAGGTGCACAGATAAGAGACAATGTATTTTTTAATAGTTACAGCATTTTTAAGTGTAAAGAATTCTTTTACTATACCACTTTCCTTTTAAAATCAATCCATCCATCCATTTTCTAAATCAGCTTGTCCAGGGTAGGGTCACTTAGACAGGGTGATAGTCCTTCATAGTCATTTTAAAATATATAATGAAAAGTTTGAATATTTATTTATTTATTTGCATTCTCCAAACCAGTTGATGTCTGTAAGGCAAACTGCCAAGGGTCAAAGTGGTGTACCACAAGAGGACTCGTATTATCCAGGACCAGTCTCTCAAAGGTCTCATGATGAATAACATAAATGTCACTGATCTGTAGTCATTAGGTGAATAGGTGTCTGCCTTCTTTGGAACAAAAGTAATGCAGGATGTTTTCCATAGCAGCAGCACTTTCGGAAGCCTTAGGGACAGACTGAACAGGTAAAAGATAATACCACAAAGTTGGTCAGCACATGTCTTAAGAACTCAAGTACTCACTCCATCTGGTCACAAGGTTTTTCCTATGTGTAGCTTCCTCAGTTTTCTCCTTACTTGGTCTCTAGCTATGGATAGCCCATACTGATGGTCAGAGGTGAACTTGTCACTGGCCATTCTGGTGAAAGTTGTAGTAGGGTTGATGTAGGGGGACTGGCCATTAAAAGAAGGTGACAGTGGGTGGGAAAATCAATTTTAAAAATTGGTTCACGGCATTAGTATTTTCCCCATAACCTTCTAGCATCTAATCCCTGGATTGCTGAAGTCCAGTATTTATGCCTAGTCAATTCCAGACATCCTTCATGTTATTCTGAGTGATTTTTTTTTCTATTTTAGCTTTGTAAGTTTCCTTTCCGTCACCCAAGTTTTTCTTCAGCACATGCTGTATGTACTTCAGAGCCTCTTTGTCACTGGATTTGAATGCTGTCTTTTGCTCATTCAGACTTTTTAGCTTCTTAGTAATCCAGGGCTTGTTGTTTGGAAAACAGTGTACTGTCTTTGAATGTCGAAAATGAAGTTAAAATAGTCTGTGATGCAGTGACTGAGTCCCTCAGTATCAATCCCATATGACTTGCACATCACTTCACAGTGTGTCCTTTGGAAGCAGTCATTCAGAGCCATTTTAACCCTCTAGCCTCCACTTCCTCACTGTCTTGCAGAGGTGGGTACAGTAGCCAAAAATTGTACTCAAGTAAGAGTAGCGTTACTTCAAAATAATATTACTCAAGTAGAAGTAAAAAGTAGTCATCCAAAAAATTACTCAAGTAAGAGTAAAAAAGTACTTGGTGAAAACACTACTCAAGTACTGAGTAACTGTTTGATCATAATAAATTATTTATTTTTTAGAAATGTTGTAATAAGACAGACAAAAATATAAAATAATGTGCAAATTCTGCTATTTCCAAATAATAAAAACTGAGTAAAAATAAATAACATCTTTACAAAATAAAGATGCACAATTAATACAAAGTTCCAAATCTCAGTTTTTCACAACAAAGCCTTTGAAGCCAATACCTACAGTAGGTAACATGTATGTTTGAACAGTGCAAACTACTTACAGTGACAAGATATACTCTACACCAGGGGTGCCCAATACGTCAATTACGATCGACTGGTAGATCAGAAAGGTAGTGCAGGTAGATCGCATTGCATTCAAAAAAATTGCAAAAATGCAAAGATTGTTTGTCTATCATATATCCTCCCTATGGCATTTGCCACTTGATTGACATACAGGGCGGCCAGTCTGAGATCTCTTTTCTTCTAACACACTAGTCATCTCGCACGCACGATCAAACGTGCGGCTTACTGCAAAATTCCGGCTAACTAAGTGATCTAGTTAGCCTTCCAATTTATATCGACTAAAGAAGGGATTTAAAAAAAAAATTTGTTGGTTATGGGCTGGATGTGGAATTGGAAGAGGATTTTTTTCTCTCACAATGTCACAATCAAAGTGCATTTGTCTGATCTGTCAATCTATCATTGCTATTCTAAAGAAGGAAAATGTGGAAAAGCACTTTTCGAACTGTTCATAAAAACTACGAAACTGACTTCCTTCCGAAAAGCGATCTGAGAAAGAGATAGGAGAGGGAACTAAAATCGCAGTTAATCGGACAGCCGTCATTTTTCACTGAATTCAAAAGCAAAGGCAGACACACCAAACCAGCGTTCCGGGTGAGTCACTCGATCATTAACCATAAGAAGTCCTTCCAAGATGGAGAGATGATAAAAAAGGCCTTCGTTGAGGCAGATGGCTAGGGAGAAATTCCTGCTGAGATTTCAAGACCCCTGGCCGGAGAAAAAGGAGTTTCTCCTTGTCATTAAACATGCAGAATACAAGCAACTTAATAACGATCAATGGCCACTAGACTTGGCATTTTTTTTCCGATCTGACCAACATGTTGAATGAGCTTAATTTACAGCTGCAAGGAAAAGAGAAAACCATGGTCAATATGATTTTCTCAGTTAATGCTTTCAAACGAAAAATGCAACATCTGTTCTCAAAGCTGCAGCGCCTTGATTTGGGGAACATCCAAAACCTCGCATTAGAGCTGGAGACGCAATGGAAGGCGTGTGCGCAACTTGACAGCATATGCTACACAGAGCAGATTAAAAATTGTCTGTCAGACTTTGACAGACGGTTTCAAGACTCAGCTTTACTTGAGCCAATTCAGCTCTACTTATTTATGTGAGTCAGCCTTTTCCCACATGAAGATTATTAAATCCAAATACTGTAGTGACCATAAATGTATTGAATTGTTATTGTCCCATAAGGGTTATTCAGTTATGCAAGGTACGACAACATATATTTTATGTATAAAATATACTCAGTGTGTGTATATATATATATATATATATATATATATATATATATATATATATATATATATATATATATATATATATATATTGCATTTTTAATACAGGTAGATCATTTCGACCTGGTCATTTTAAAGGTAGCTTGCAAGCCGAAAACACTGTGTGCACCTCTGCTGTACACTGACAGTATAATACTGCATATTCACTTGCCCTCCAAATAGCACAGCTGATAGAAAATAACATTAGAACAAGGCAGCTTGTGCACATACAAGAAGTCTCACTTTACCTTGACTGTCTGTGTCTGTGCATGTTTGGTTAAAATGTGCTTTTCTTCACTCTGTGAAGTTATAGTTAAGCTTTAGCAAGAGTTGGCTCTCATTTTTCATGCACAGTATTCTTTCTTTCCCTGTCCGCTCTCTGTGAGGAATTTGTGCCGCTAGGACGCGACTAGGGAATCCATTCCCGGGAATGAAACGGCCAAGTTCGCATATATAGCATGTAAAAGTGTAAAAATCGATCAAGAAATAACAGAGTTATAGTTGAAAATAATTAAGGTGGCGCCATTGCTGCAGCTTGCACTTCATCAGACAACAGCTTTGAACAGCAACTTGAAATTGCAATGCGTCAGTCTGTTGCATCCGCATTATCTGTGCCAAGAAACTTGCCATCACAGAATGATGACAAGAAACTGGATGCATCAGTAAAAGCTGAAATGGCGGTGTTTCAGAGCAACGGCAAGCGCGGCCGTTGTTTCGAACAAGTGTATCAGTATCTGATGATTGTGCCGGCCACTTTCTCAGCGGCTGGTGTACTTCTGCATGAAGGTGCGCTTTTGCCTGGACAACCGCACGCTGGACACGTTAATAATAATAATTCATTACATTTATATAGCACTTTTCTCAGTACTCAAAGCACTATCCACACAGGGAGGAACCGGGAAGCGAACCCACAATCTTCCACAGTCTCCTTACTGCAAAGCAGCAGCACTACCACTGCGCCACCTGTGAGGACATTGTGCGTTCTACGCTCTTATTACCGCAACTAAAGATACATGTACTTATATGACAGCATGAACTGCTTGTAGATAAGGTTAGTCTTTTATTTGTGTCAACATATTGCAGTAGTTTTATTAAAAATACGTGTCAGTCGTTCTAAAACCACATGTGAGATGCCCGTGCATTGTGTCATCCCCGGGAGCCTGGGATTCCCAGGAATGAAATGAGGGATTCCCAAATCCCCGGGAATGGATAAACCCGTCCGGGTATGGATTCCCTAGACGCGACAGTTTGTGTGTGGTCATGTGACTGCATGGCTACGTCTGATTTGTGAAACAGAGCCATGTGATTATTGTTGCTACGTCTCATTGGTGTAACGGAGTCTTGTGATTATTGTTGCTACGTCTGATTGGTGAAACAGTCATGCAGTAGATCCACTGGCAGATTCTCTCTGGCAAAAATATAGCGTACTGTATCTAATAGAAAAAAAGTAACGATTCAAGTCTTGCCCAATATAGCGGAGTAAGAGTAGCGTTTCTTCTTCACGAATGTACTCAACTAAAAGTAAAAAGTATGGTGCAGTAAAACTACTCTTAGAAGTACATTTTTTTTAAAAAGTTACTCAAGTAAACGTAACGGAGTAATGTAACTCGTTACTACCAACCTCTGCTGTCTTGGTAGTAACAGGCTTTCATAGACAGGTACTTGATCACAGAGTCACGTCTTTTTTCCTGTTCTATTTAAACCTTGCTGAGTTTTTATGGTTTTTTTGACCTTTTGATTTTCTTCTTCTTTTTAACATTGTCATTTCCCTAATAAGTATATATATATATATATATATATATATATATATATATAAATAGTAAAAGCTAGCCCGAACACCACCAGACAGACACCAACAGTTCTATAAAACACACGTTTATTTACAGTTAAATCAATGCATAAAAACAGTGCCCCCACACCAGTCACCCTTACACGAGCCTTTAAACATCCGTGGGCCGCCTTTCTTCCTCTCTCTGGAGCTTTGTCCTCCTCCTGTACCTGACTCTGGCTCCTTGACTATAGGAAGGCGGCCCCTTTTATTCTCACCCGGATGTGCTCCAGGTACTCCCTGATGTTCTCCCGGCGGCACCTCCTGGTGTGGCGAAAGTGCCGCATGAGCACCCCGAAGCACTCCGGGCGTCCCTGGAAGGTCTTCCACCTGCACTCCCAGGTGTGGCGGAAGTGCAGATATCCCGGGCTCCCACACTAACCAGGGTGGTTGCTGCCTCGTGACCCGGGAAACATATAGTCTGCCTCCCGGTCCTTACAGGCATCCCGGCTGGGTCTGGCCCACAGCCTCCTGCCACAATATATATATATATATATATATATATATATATATATATATATATATATATATATACTGTATATGTGTGTGTGTGTGTATGTATATATATATATACAGTATATATAATTTGACTGCTCCATTTATTTTCATTTTCTTCTGATCTGCCTTATTTCCTGACTATGTCTCTGCCTCCAAACAGCTGCCATGTCACCTCTCTTCCTCTAATTTTTGTAGGCGTCACCATTGCTCACTTAAATCTCGATCCTCAGCTAAAGAGTTATAGTGAAAATCTAATTTGGAGTGCTTAGGGTGGAATAGACTTGCAAGAACATGTCAGACCCCTGACTCAGGGATGCCTCTTGAGTGCAGTTTTCATTTACTGCACTGCATTTACATTGCTCACATGCATGACACTTTGATTTATTGTGTTGTATGATTTTCTGGTGTTCCATCCTCATGGTTGATGCTGGTCATGAGGCAGGTCATGAATGTGAGTTGTAGTGAAAAGATCCAAAATGAAATAAATGCCTACAATAGATATGCACAAAGCAATACAAATAGGCATTTATCATTTGCATATACTTTAGGAAAATTCAATTAATAGTATAATACTTCAATGTATAGCTAAATTATAGACTCTTTCATTCTAAAGAGAACAACACCCAGAGGAAGTTGGATGATATTCTCACTGTCTGCACTGAAGGGTTGATGTCTTTATAGACATCTAAACACAGTTGTCTGTACAAGATGATGTATATTTTACAGTATTGTTATTGATTTGGAATTTTTTATCTTGTTATTTTATCTCTGTCAACCACTTTCATCAAACCTGTGAACTTTAACAGTTGGGAGCTGGTCTATAGTTTTTTCTTTCTTTTTTTTATTAAAGTTCACTCAGCTGAATTGCATTTGACAGTCATATGTGAAAACAGTGAAGGTTCATCTCTGCACTGACTGCATCTTATCTATGTGGCCTATACCTGCTGATTTCTTTTGATTAAAGTCATTATTACTTTTCCTCCATTTTATTGCCTAAGGATTTAAAAAAATACTTCTCATTGTCTTGGATATCTGATAGGTGCTTCATATTTATAAATTTACATCTGTGTATTTTGTTAACATCTGTTTATTTATTTTATTTCATTACAATTATTTTTGAGATACTGCATGGATGCAGGTGAACATATTTAGGAATACAGTATCATGTACATCTGTCTCTACACTTTATTGATTCATTTCTTTTTTTAACTGCTTTTAAAGAATTGAGGAACCTTAAGTGTGATCAACCAGAGTGAATGAATAAGATGAATACAAACCTGTGATGCATTTATTAAAGCAGGACATATTTATATCAATACTGTTACGAAAATACAAGTCTGGTATTTTTATATCCACCAGCATTACAAAATATAAAAATTACAGGCCTTAATA
Source organism: Erpetoichthys calabaricus (assembly GCF_900747795.2). NCBI lineage: Eukaryota > Metazoa > Chordata > Cladistia > Polypteriformes > Polypteridae > Erpetoichthys > Erpetoichthys calabaricus. The sequence continues at coordinate 105,262,273 of NC_041396.2, read as the reverse complement.
TGTGAGAAGTACCATGTAAAGTTGAAAAACAGACTCTTGATAAAGCCTTGTCTTGACAAAGTTTGTAAACCTTGTACCCTTAGCAGTTCCACGCCAAGGCTAAATTTATTATACACAGGAAAGTAAGAAATTAAGCTAAAAGATTTGTCATTTTATGCATATAAAATATTCAATATCATGCAAAGTAAGTCTTCATTTGCTGCATTGTAGTGTTTAAAAGTTAATTTTGAATTCCAGAATAAGCAGTATTTGGTTTGTAATACTCATTCAGTGGCAGAGTTTTGTACAGTTGAGGTGAAAAATACAAATAAGAAAGAATTCAAAAACTCATAAACACGCAATTGTTGTTTTTTCCAAGAGTAACTCAAGAAATCACATTGAACAGGAATTATAGAAATAAAAGCACTATTGTAGGCAAGAAGAAACAGAAAAGACAGTATAAAAAAAGGAGGAAAGAAAAAGCAACTTCTCTCATTATCAGGATCTAAGAACTCAGGCTTTATATAGTCCTTGGTAGTGCTGGAGTGAAAGAGATTACAGCAGAACTCCATATTAAAGCCGTATTTGGTAATGTTACAAAGGTGATTAAAGGTGATTCATTCAAAGGTAAAAAGTGCTAAAATTCTCAGCTCTCCATTAGTATCAAAGCCTGAAAGTAGTACTGCCTCAGTAGTAGTCCCCGATTGGCATTTACAAAAGATTATAGATAAGATGAAGGGGGTGAGGGGGTAATATATCTTAAATACCATTTTGTACTGAATCAGTTGCATGAAATTGATGCTCATAGCCACCGCTCCTGACCAGACTTGCTAAACATATCTTCTTTGAGCTTGCCAAACATTGTTGCATTCACTTCGCTTCTGCAGATCGCCTTCATTTGTATAAACTGGCATGCCCCATTTCTGTGTGAGATCACTGTCAACACTGTTGTGGATGCAGTTTGTTAGAATGTCTCATTTGCTAGAGCATTATTAATGACAGATATCAATAAATAAACAAAAATATGTTTCAGCTAATTTAGTTTTTTTCTATAAAGACACCAAATTTCAGTCAAATCATTTTTAAGATTTTGGGGTCTTTAGTTTTTGTATTGTGGGGAGATTTTACCCCTAAATAATGACATTTCAAAATGTCCATTCTAAGGCCAGGTTTATACTTCATGCGACGCGACACATGCTTCAGCAGACCCTACAAGTGTTTTACTGTTTATACTTCCATGCGTACTTTATGTAAATCTGGAAGATTCCACCAGGAGATCATCATCGTGAGAAAACGTTCGGCTTCACTGTGTTGTGAATTGCCTGAAACATCAATTAAATTCCGAGGACACCTTGTCACAATATTTCTGAAACGGATGTTTAATGATTACAGCCATCAATCCAGGGATGCAAACTGTACACATACACTAGCGTCATTTTAGCATCACTAAATCTCCAAAACATCATGTCTTTGGAAGGAAACCGGAGCACACTGTGGAAACTCACAAGGAAAACATGCAAACTGCAAAATGCTACCGCTTTGGCACCATGCCACCAGAACATGTGTCATTATTATCAGTATTCATTATTTAAATGAAATTAATGATTTATCTGTAAAATGTAACATACATACTTTAATGCATTTCATCATGAAAATGATATCAAGTATAAATCTAAGGATTCTAAATGTGCAGAGAGCTGGAGTTTCATAAATATAATGTGTTCTGTGTGTGGCGGTTATTGCTGTCAGGTCAGGAGGAAGCCCCAGAAGCACGTAGTGATTAACAACTGGGTCAGTTTTAAGATGACATTTACGACAGTCTACTTTAATGATAAACTATGAGGTTAAAGTGAACACTTCGAGATTAAAGTAGAAATTTCAACTTTAATCACAAAATAGACATTTTCACCATGCCCTTAATTTTTTTCTCTGTGGCTCAAATACGCTGCCATACATTCTGATGATGTTGTGAATGTGTAAAAAAAAAAAAATGTCACAGAAGATGGTATGTGAGAATTTTATAATGTATCACATCATTACATTGGGGAATATGCAACGCTTGCATATAAAAGCAACACAAATGCATTTGTATGTCGGCATTTTGCTTCACGACATCGAATCCTTTCATCAAACATGGAAGCACACACATCAATCCCGGAGGATCCGCATAGCAGCTTTCTGTCACATGTAGATAGTAAACAGAGACTCTGACGTCACATTCCGACTTTTATCACACTGCGCCCCCCGACTTTTTGTTGGTACTGCAACTTGCGTCATGTTGATTTCTGAGGACGTGCTCAGAGGATGCGTCAAATGAACTCTGGGAATGCGTGGCATCCATGATGCATGCGCATGTGCATTCTCAGCGGGAAGAATAAATGAGCCCTTAGTGGATACCTACTAGCCTAGTTGTGCCATCCTGACAAATTTCAGTTTTTTAGTTAAACAGGAAATAGCTGTTGATGAGTAAGTGAGTGTGTCAACTTTGCATTATAGATAGATAGATAGATAGATAGATAGATAGATAGATAGATAGATAGATAGATAGATAGATAGATAGATAGATAGATAGATAGATAGATAGATAGATAGATAGATAGATAGATAGATAGATAGATAGATAGATAGATAGATCTTTATTTTTTACAAAAATGTCCCCGCCTCTAGATTGGCCAATCATGTTCTCTTGAACCTCATTACTGTTATCCCTGATATCACTCATCCAACGCTAGTCACATACACACCACCTTCCCTTAGTGTATTCATCTGCAATGAAGAGTGGCTGTTGAGACTGCTTTTACATCAGCAGTGCCTACGAAATTTGGGATGCCAGAATTTGAAACATGTGAAGAAGAAAGCGATTTATTGTATCATGTTAGTTGTAGTTCTTCAGACATGACCATTGACTGCATTATACAGTAGATTCCAGTTCTAGTGATAGTGAGGCATATGGTGGTAATGACTTTGCTCAAACAGTAAACTCTGATGGCACTTCTGAATATACATGTAAATATTTCATATTCATTGCCAGGTACATAGCTAAACCATGTATAGTTTTTTAAAAAAACTAGTAGCTAATATGTGTCAGGTTCAGTATATTATAACATATACATTTTCTTTTTACTATGTGTGTTATGGTTCATTGCCAGACAGAGTTAATTATGGACTTTTGTGTTTAATTGCACCCAGGCCCATGTATGGTTTGTGCTGGAACTGAGTGGCACACACGGAAAGCAAAATACAAGATGCTCATGAGGTTTGACGTGCATGACTAGCTGCTGGCTTTCCTTGCTCTTAGTGCACTGTATAATTCAGAAGGCTGAGGTTGACTTTTACAGTATTTATCAGCAAAACAATCACATGATAGCACTGTGATCACTGCCGTCTACAGCTGTTATGCCATATCGAAGGAACTGCACATCTGAAGATGAATAGAGCAAAGATCCAGAGTTAAGATAAAGTTACAAGCTTGTCCAAACATGGAAAATGCGATCATTTGGAAAGGATTTGGACCTGGCCTGACTCCATTTAATGAGAATTGTTTTCTTGCTTTTATATATGCTGTATGAACTATTACAGTGTTTCACAATCTTTGTTGTGTCACAACCCAGTTTTTTACGTGCTGGTGTATTTTCAACATACCAGGGCTGCGGGAATCCCCCTTCATGAATTTAGCATGATTATGTGGACTTGGGGAGTGTGGTGGTCCCTCTTGGTGAATCAAGTACCATTGTCAAAGCTTGGGGCACACAATCATAAGAGGGTCAGAACATTAGATGAATCAAGTGTGATTGTCAATGCTTTTCCTCCTTGGTGAATCAAGGATGATTGTCAGGTGATTGGGGAGGTCATCAGGATCAGCTGCAATCCACCTACAATACTCCCACTGTGAATTGAATGTGATTATTGAGCGTAAAACATTGAACTATTGTATCTCATAGCAAGTTACAGCGAGTACAGGTACTGTGTTATTTTGGGTACTGATGAGAAGTTTCTTAAACACTTATTTCAGTTTCTTTTTAACACTAGAATCACCGAAGCCTACGGAAAAAGTTGTAATCCCAGGCCACCTTAAATTTCTTAGCATATATTCTTGTATAAAAGCACACTTGTTGTGTTATACCTTTTGTGAAAGTGTTTATTTGATATTTGGACTTCAGTCTTCACACATTATGCACTTCACGTCTGCATTTTGTGATAATTACAGTTACTGCATTTACCCAGATCGTTGTAGACGTGGAACACACATGAAATGTATATATTCCAAATAATTTATTATTCAACCTATACAATTTCAAACACCTCACTGCCAGATAAAGAGACTTTAGTGTCTGAGTTGACTTCAGCTGAGTCGCAACTAAAAGGATATCAGAATAATCCTATTGGAACAACCAAACATCTGAGCTCAATCATAGCTACTTTAATTGATGTTAGTTAAATATTAACTACTGTTTGAGATGAGCCTTATTGTCATTGGTTGATTCTGAACACAGCCACATTGTTGATCACTAAAGGGTGTGTATACTAATGCAACCAGGTTTGTGTATGATATTGCTTTCTTATTTCACTTAACAATTTCTGATTTGTTTTCACCTTCTTTGTGTTATTTGAGATTTTTCAATAAAGGTGGAATAAGATCGGACATCATTTTAATTGGTTTCATTTTTTATTACACAACCTCTGCAGTTTTAGCAGGGGTTTGTGGACTTTTTATATCCACTGTAAAAATGTGTTTCAGAAGTGAAAGTCTATATACATTATTTGTTTATTACAATTTCTGGTCTTTCAAGGAATCGCACTGTTTATGTATATATAGGTGTCATTATTATGGGACCACGATGAGGAATACTTTATTTTTTCAGGTAATGTTAGTTAGGTAATGGGTAGTTTGGGTCCATGGTGGCTGTTGCAATAGTAAATATGACAACTCATTTCTCATTCATGTACTATACGTAGGTGATGTAGGCCTATATCGATCATGTATTCATAGTGCATTTTCCCTGTTGTCGGCAGCATATCTTACCAAAAGTTATTCCTGTTACCCTATCAGGATCCGAGGGCATTTGAGTACTTTTTTTTTTTTTTAACTTTTAACAGATTTTTGTTTTTATGTTCATTTTAACAAAGATGTGTCTGGGACTTTTCCGGGAGTGTCATCACTATTTTGCCTGTCCAACAACTAAGTACATGATGTGAAGGATATCACTTTTTATACTGTACAACCAGATGTTGTAAATTGCATCATGGTCAGAACATTATTCTGTAATGCCATTTTGTGTATACAAAAATGTAGGGATGAAAAATAAAAATGAAAAGCAAAAATTAAAAGGGTATAGAACAAAGTTCAAAATCTATGATACAATTAAAAGAAGAGAGAGGAAAAATACAGCCACATAGAATAAAGTTTTGAGGAATCCTAAAACAATATCATGATTCCTGCTTAGAAAGAGAAGATGTGAAAACCCTGTTTAGAATTTCAGACAGGAAATTGTGAGTTTGCCTTGCATTTAACAGTTGTTTCTGACACTCAGAATGGAAAGCCATCAATCTTAGACACCAAATAAATACTTTAGATTTTTTTTACTCCACTAAATGATAACATGAAACACTTCTTTTGATGTTTTTTAGAGTTCCTCTTTTTTTGAGGGTGGCTTGCTTGCTTGTTTAACATAAAAACAAATTTCTGCACTTTTCTACAGTACCCTCAGTCTCTTTCTGTGTTCTCCGTATTTTGATCTCCCTCAAATAAGCAATGTTGCAACACAGTCTTAATGGAGTTATCTTAGAAGTTGCCATTGAATTCTACGCTTTTATGCAGTTTAAAGCACCTTGTAACGTTGTTCTCTATAACGTGTAGTGTAAAATAAACAATGGTTAATTGATTAAACAATAAAGGACAGATGTAGCCACATTTTGCAGTTTTCTGGTAGTCAGAGTCACAGAAGAACTCAGAGAAGGTTTTAATTAATAGGTACGTGTCTTCTTCTTTTCCTTGTGGACACTAGGCTACACAGTAATCCCAACCAATTTGTTCCCATTAACTATGTAGCTGTAAAAATGGATGTAGTGATTTTCCAAGACTCAAGTCCTTAAACTCTGTTAGCTCTGGTTGTTCGGTCAAAGCTTGCAGATTTTATTTTAATATAGCTTTACTGATATCTCCAATTGTCCGTTTCACACTTTATTATTTTTGTTATCCCAGTGATGAGATCAGGTACCCACTGACACTGTATGCGCTGAGTAGTTCTTGAATTATAATATCATCCACAATTAAGTCTTAGACTACTGCAATTTGCATGCTCTGCATTAATTTATTTTTTGATAAAGGTGATGTGGCTCTTAATTTCTGTGTTTTGTTCATTCATTCATTCATGCATTCATTCATTCATGTTCTGGATCCATTTATTCTAATGCAGGGTCATGGGAGATGTCAGATAGGGTAAGAACCAGCACTGCGTTTGATGCCCATCCATTACAAGGCAAATACACCAAGGCTCTGGGCTTATTTTAGACTTACCAAACAGCCTAACCTAGACATCTGTTAAGAGTAGGTGAAAGTACAGGACTTAAGGGTAAAAAAAAAAAAACACATGGAAATGTTAGAGAACGTGCAGACTTATACTGGATTTTGACAGGTTTTGAAACCTGAATTTGTGGGGCTTTGGTGTTAAAATTACCCCTCACCAGCAGAGTAATCTGAAGGAGGATGTTGTATCAGATAGATAGATAGATAGATAGATAGATAGATAGATAGATAGATAGATAGATAGATAGATAGATAGATAGATAGATAGATAGATAGATAGATAGATAGATAGATACTTTATTAATCCATCCATCCATTTTCCAACCCGCTGAATCCGAACACAGGGTCACGGGGGTCTGCTGGAGCCAATCCCAGCCAACACAGGGCACAAGGCAGGGAACCAATCCCGGGCAGGGTGCCAACCCACTGCAGGACACACACAAACACACCCATACACCAAGCACACACTAGGGCCAATGTAGAATCAAGGGGAAATTCACATACTCCAGCAGCAGCCTACTGATAAAAACAATATTAATTAAAGAGTGATAAAAATGCAGTGCAAGTTAAAAAATGCAAGGTGAAGAGTGCGAGGCAGGTATAACAGTCAATAACTTTGTATAATGTTAACATTTACCCCCCGTGGAATTGAAGAGTCGCATAGTGTGGTGGAGGAACGGCCTCTTCAGTCTGTCAGTGGAGCAGGACAGTGACAGCAGTCTGTCGCTGAAGCTGCTCCTCTGTCTGAAGATAATACTGTTTAGTGGATGCAGTGAATTCTTCATGATTGACAGGAGCCTGCTCAGCACCCGTCGCTCCGCCACAGATGTCAAACTGTCCAGCTCCGTGCCTACAATAGAGCCTGCCTTCCTCGCCAGTTTGTCCAGACATGAGGCGTCCCTCTTCTTTATGCTGCCTCCCCAGCACACCACCACGTAGAAGAGGGTGCTCGCCACAACCGTCTGATAGAACATCTGCAGCATCTTATTGCAGATGTTGAAGGACGTCAGCCTTCTAAGGAAGTATAGTCGGCTCTGTCCTCTCTTGCACAGAGCATCAGTATTGGCAGTCCAGTCCAGTTTATCATCCAGCTGCACTCCCAGGTATTTATAGGTTTGTACCCTCTGCACACCATCACCTCTGATAATCATGGGGTCCGTGAGGGGCCTCCTAAAATTCATCATCAGCTCTTTGGTATTGCTGGTGTTCAGTTGTAGGTGGTTTGAGTCGCACCATTTAACAAAGTCCTTGATTAGGTTCCTATACTCCTCCTCCTGCCCACTCCTGATGCAGCCCACGATAGCAGTGTCATCAGCGAACTTTTGCATGTGGCAGGACTCCAAGTTGTATTGGAAGTCCGATGTATATAGGCTGAACAGGATCGGAGAATGCGGAGTCCCCCCTGGTGCTCCTGTGCTGCTGACCACAATGTCAGACCTGCAGTTCCCGAGATGCACATACTGAGGTCTGTCTGTAAGATAGTCCATGATCCATGTCACCAGGTATGAATCTACTCCCATCTCCGTCAGCTTGTCCCTAAGGAGCAGAGATTGGATGGTGTTGAAGGTGCTAGAGAAGTCCAGAAACATAATTCTTACTGCACCACTGCCTCTGTCCAAGTGGGAGAGGGATCGGTGTAGCATGTAGATGATGGCATCCTCCGCTCCCACCTTCTCCTGGTATGCAAACTGCAGAGGGTCGAGGGAGTGGCGGACCTGTGGCCTCAGGTGGTGAAGCAGCAGCCGCTTCATTGTCTTCATCACATGTGACATCAGGGCAACAGGCCTGAAGTCATTCAGCTCACCAGGATGTGATACGTTTGGGACTGGGGTGATGCAAAATGTTTTCCAAAGCCTCAGCAACAAACAGCAACAAAAGAACACACAAGACCAGTTGCTTCTCCAAACTCCAATCTCTTTACTCCTGTTTTCTTACAATGCACTCCAACTGTCACAGGAGCGAATTAACAACCTATCCCCTCTGTGTATTTTAATGACCCACCCAACATCACATTTCCCCACCTCCCAAAAGAGAAAACAAAACATATGTACTAAAGGTAGTCACATAGTCTTGCAAATAGGCAGGTCGTTGTCAGGCCCTAGGAGAAAAAATCTAGTCCGACTGTGTCAGCAGGTCAGCAGGAGCTGGACCGAGCCTTCTAGGTGAAGAAAGATCAAAGACAGTAGACAGTAGAGGGGGATAGTATAGGAAGGCTTGGGTAGATCTGGATTTTGAGTAATCTTATTCCTATACTTCAGACGTGGCTGAAACGGCTGGTTTTGATGTTGATGGCATGGGCAAAAGAACTTTCCTGAGCCAGCTTGCATGCCATCTGGATCCATCCTCCAGTAAAAAACTTGGGCCTAAACAGCACATAACACGGATTGGTGCTGACCAAAAGGGCAACAACATCTTACATGTACCATGTCATGCAGTTGTATCTATTGAGAACTGGCACAGTGAGTTTTATCCACTCTCTGTAACATTCTGGCTTGTTTACTTTTAACTGAGACTTGAAAAAGTGAGGAAAGATTGGTCATGGTGCAAGGGCTCAATGTGTCCAAAGGAAGCTGCGTCTTCCGTCCCTGCATCAGGGAAGCTGGGGAAACGCCTATGCTTGATAATGAAGAAGAGTTTCCAGCAGTGCTGTGTGGAAAGGAAATCCCTGGGCTAGGTGTATAAGAATACCATTTTTTAAAGTCTGATTGAAGCATTCTACACCACCATTCGCCTGTGAGTTGTAGAAAGCAGTATGAATATGTTACAATCCTCTTTCTAATAGGAACGATTGGAACTCACGTGAGGTAAACTGTGGGCCATTGTCTGTAGTGATAACATGAGGCAGTCCTCATCAAGTAAACAAATTACATAGAATGTCTATTACAACTTTTGATGTAATGGAACCCACAGGAAAAACTTCAGGCCATTTTGAATGTAAATCTGAGACCACAATAAGAGACCACTGGTAATGTGGAACATCATGCAATTCTCCACAACTGTCAAGCTGGAGATGTTCCTATGGATGAGAAGGCCAAATCAAAGGCTGAAGAGGAGGTGTGGGCGGCAAACCTGTCTTACCATATAAAAGGTAGGGTTCACAGTTACGGACAAGGGCTTCGATGTTCCAATCAATACCTGGCCACCATACCCGTTCGCGACATCACTGCTTTACTTTGACAATGCCAAGATGTCCTTCATGTGCCATTGACAAGACATGGCCCTGGAGTGGTTCTGGAATGCCAGCAAGGTTTCGTCTTGCAATGCATTGATTATTCCAGATCATTTTTCACTCTAAATTAAGGCTCCAGATCAGAGGACACTCTGGAGGGCCATCTGTTAGTGATGTAGGTATGTGAAAAGGGGGTCATTTTTGGAAACTTCTTACAGTTCCAGAAGGGACACAATATCTTGAAGGAAAGAGTGCAGCATCTGTACCAGATCTGCCTCCATGGCTTGGTGTAGTTCTACAAGTGTTTGCACAGTCATTGAGAATGACAGCATGTCAGCCACTGCATTTTCTCTTCCTGGAGTAAACTGGAGAGCGAAATTGTATTGGTGCAGATGATCTGCCCATCAAAAAACCCGTAAAGGACAGTGGCTAGTGCCACTGGTGGTCAGCAAAGTTGTAAAAGCCTAATGGTCAGTACAGAGCGTGAATTGTATGCTGTACAAATAAACACGCCAATACTCACAGGCTAAGGCTTCCCACTCCTCAACTGAGTACCTTTGCTCTGTAGGTGTCAAAGCATGGGAAGCAAAAGCAACATGACATTCATGTCCATCTTGCATTTGTGAGAGCACAACACCAGTAGTGGAAGAAGAGGCATCACAAGTCACAATGGTGGGGATGTTGATATCGAAGTGTTCCAGAACTGGGGGTGATTTAAGCTGTTTCTTAAGTGAACAAACTACTTGGTGGCATGAAGGAGACCAGTCCCACGGTGTACCTTTCTGCAGCAGTTGTTGTAGTAGCGCAGTTGTTGATGAGTAATTGGGCAAAAAGCGGAGGTAGTATGCCGTCATTCTCAGGAATGAAGCTAACTAAGAATGTTGTGTATAGCATCTACGATTGACTGTAGTGGTGAAATTTCATGTGCCAACAAAGTCTACCTTTGAGGCAGCAAAAAGGGACTTTTCTGCATTCTGCGTTCACAGTGAGTCCATTCCAGGCCACAGCAGCAAAATTGAGGTGTATATCAGCACCAGGGATGTTTTGCAAGATAGTGTGCATGATGTTTTGAAAACAGCTAGGCACTGAAGAGAGTCCAAAACAACACGTATAACAAAAATCACCCATGTATGTCACTAAAGCAGTTAAATTCCCGCTATCAGGATGCAGAGGTACCTGTAAGTATCCTTGACATAACTCAAGCTTGGAAAACACTGTAGAACTGTTAAAAACTATAGTAAGGTCCTCTGCAGTTGGCAATGGATATGTATCTGGCACCACAGCTTGAAGGTCCACACAGACACGAAGGTCACCAGATTTTCTTTTTGAAATGAATAGATTTGAGAACCATGGAGATGCATCCAAAGGCTCTATTATGCCAACCTCCAATATCTGCTTCAGTTCTGCAAACACATCCCCACAAAGTGCTAAAGGCACCCTGCGGAATGGCTGGATAACAGGGAGAACAGAAGAATTAATCAATGGTTGGAGTGTGAAGGAGAACAGACAGCTAAGACCATTAAAACAGCAGGCCATTTTTGTGCCCAGGATGGTGAGATCAACAGATTGTCAGTGCCTGTGCTGTCAATAAGTGAAAAATCAAGGCCCAAAAATAGATTTAAGCCCCTATGGTTGGAAGCTGAAGCAGAGATGTGAAAAGGAAAAGAGGCAAGGGACTTAGTGCCATAGTATACAGCCAAAAGAAGAATTCCATGAATTACAATATCAGTGTCCCCATACCCTCAGAATGGCATGGTTGGGGGCTGAAGGGAAGGATATGAGAAAAAGGTCTGATATGTATCCCATTTCAATAAAGAAACTTTAGCAGGCAGATGACTTCCAAATAAACATGGCAGTTGACTATATGGATTACCGTAGAAAGCTTGCTGGATGAAAATTGTACACGCTGAATTTTTTGCTATGATGCAGGTGCAGAACGGCAGCATCTGGAGAAGTTATTCTTTTTCTGACATTTTCTACACCTCTGACCACACGCTGGGCCGGCAGGTGCTCTTGTCGTATGTGTATTTGCACCACAGTTACCACAACTAGACTGTGTATTATATCCTGCTGGCCACATGTACTGGACTGGGAAAGCAGCTTCAAGGCCAGCAGATCCCGTTTGCACGTTCAATGGCGACGATGTGGCCAGAGCATTGTTTACCCCATCTTCGTGAATGCTGGCAATTTCAATTTGAGCTGCGATGTCAATTGTGTGATTTAATGTGAGATCGTCCACTTCCAGGAAGTAGTCTGTCCCAAATCTGAGGGTTATTAGTCTTTTCAATCAATAGATCGCGGATCATTCGTCTTGTAAACTGACAAATCTGCACTGCCCAGCAAAACTGTGAAGGTTTGTGACGTACTGCAGGACTGACTCACCCAGTAACTGTGCACATTGGCGAAAGATGAGTCGGCGCAGAAGGATGCTGCGTGAGTCCAAAAAATGAAAATCTAAAGTGGAAAATGCTTCCATGTAGGTGGTATTTGAGCCAAGTGTAGCAAAGACGCATTGGCCTTCTACAACCAAGCAGTGGAGCAGCCAAGCTCATTTGCAAGCATCTCAGATCTCTCTGAGGTCCAACACCTCCAAATATGTTTCCAAATTTTGTTTTCAAGTCCTCCATGGAACAGGGGGTCACCAGGCAGAGCAAGAAAACATGCAGGGGCTGGCAGTGAAAAGTAAGCCATCCTCACACGACACCAGTTGCTTCTCCAAACTCCAATCCCTTTAGTCATGTTTACTTGTTGCACACAGTTACGCATCCTCCAACTGTCACAGGAGCGAATCAACAATCAATCTCCTCTGTGTATTTTAATGACCCTCCCAACATCACAGTGGGTACATGCAAAATGTATAACAATATAATGAGTATTTATTTGAGACAACAGTCTTTCAAAATAAATAATATTACAAACATCTGGTATAATTAGATCTGAAATGATTTTACACAGTGTTTGAGAATGGTTTTAACCATTTTAAACACACTAGCTATTGTAAATGAACATTGTCATATGATCATTAAAGACAAAAAAGGTCTTTTTTCTGCAAATGTCATTCAAATTGTGAGTTCTTTTCACATATTATTATTTCATTACGGGAACTGATGGTCATTTCCTTGAAGTCAGCTAGACCTACTAAAATTATATCACCTCAACAACTATATTCAGCAAGTTTTTTTCTCATTTTCATCTTTGCTTCAGGACAGACTGCAGTTTATTTCAGAGTGAAGGAGTGAATAATATTATGTTGTTTGCTTGAGGCCATCCTTTGCACATCCACATCAAATTTAATACAACTGGGATCTCCCCTTAATGGGCAGAGCTTGACAATACAATGCTCTGTGTTTTTTTATAGTTTATAAGCAATAAGAAAAATGCTACATTTTATGCCAACTAACTTTCTAAAGTATTGTTCAGCCAGTTTTTGAAATAGGTTATATTCTTTTTTTATCTTTGTTTTCAATTCTTGAGACCACCTCTGTAGTAAAAGGAATATATTATCTCACGGTAAAGTCACTGTGAAATGGTGGAAATGTAGGTTGAATAGTGAATAAATATCATGGTGACTAAATGTATTTCGGGGGTTTCAGCATTTTTTAAATATGTGTTTTTTGCTTTTTATTTGATAAAGTCAGTTTTTAAATAAAAATTTCATACAGAAAGTGTTTATTAAAGTTTCCATCATAAAGATAAATAATGCATTTTCCTTCAGCATAAGCCGAAAGACTTCAGAGTGTGTAGCTTAATCTGAACTGAAAGAAACTCATTTAGTTATAATTAATTTAGTATTGATTTAGAGAAGGACAAAACTATTTTTGTTCTGCTATCATTTTTATTATTTGATATGTTTAATTTAGGAGCTATAGTGTTAGTTACTTCTGATCTTCACTGTACATACAGTACAAATAACTCTTGCCATTTATTTCTGTCATGTAACCAGTTCATCAATGACCACACATGGAAACGTTTTGTATTTTTTTTTATTTTAACTCCTTTTCTTCTTCAAAATCTGACACTCAAAACAGTTTAAATGTTATCTTTTAAACTTGACTTAAGACATTTCAAACATGATTCTAATAATTCTCTTTGCCTTTTCAAGCTTTCATGGTATTTCACCACATGCAAATTACATTTCCTCTGTGTGCCATTAGATGTTGCCATATGAATCCTTACACTATTGAATTTAGACTATTTCCAAGACAGAGACAGTGAGGTTTTATTCATATTCTAAATGTTGCCACAGCTGCTGGGCTATTTATTTAAAAGGGGTAAAGCAGCAGACAGGCTTAAATGTCTGTAACTTATGTCGAAATGAGAGAGTTAAAGAACCTTTATGTGTTTTCTACTAGAAGATAGGGTATTTTTCCAGAGGTAAATACTCCATAAGAAATAGTTCTTTACTCAAACTTGCTGCACTTGACACTACATTTTTCAGCCCACATCTAGAAAGAACCTCAAACAGCTGAGAATAAAGTTGACTTTAATGCTGTTTAATTATAAGCAGCTGCAGAAGATTGATAAGATATCACATCATCATTCAGACAAGAGACTTTGGGGCACATTAGTGAAGACAGGAACATCAGTACTCCCTTCTTGTCTAGGTAGCTTCTAAGTGTACAATGTGAAAAGTATTCACTGGATGATGGACAAGAAGGAAATTATGGTAAGTTTTGAGCAGTAACTTTATAAGTGTCAAATCAGAGTATGATGACTGTTTTATTCGGTAATGGCACACTGTCAAAGTTGCTTGTAACTTTTTAGTTCCAAAATAGATTTAAACTGTCCAATATTAAATATGTTATGCTATATACTGTATATTTTTTCTTTACAACTAAAATTCTTTGTGAAAGGTGGCATAGTTTATTGACCATTTTGGATTAAATAGCAAGTAAACTGAACACAGTTACACAATAAACCAACTTTTATTTTTCAGCAACTACTAATAGTCTGGTTATTTCTTTACTCCCATATGTTGGAAAGGGAAATGGCATTTCAAAAAATGGCAAAGCCACCTCTGTGATTATAAAAATAACAGCATTGTGTTAATTATTTAACTGTGCAGAAGTTACAATTCCTTAGTAAAAAGGCATTATGAAAAAATGTAAAATGGCATAATTATACTTTACCATGTAATTAAGCATGTGTCATGCACCTAGATTCCAGCTTGATTCCCAGCAGGAGTGCTTTGTGTGTGGAATGTGATTCTTCATCCTGAATCCTTTTGAGTTTTCTTAAGGCACTGTGGCTTTCTCCCACAAACCAAAAGCATGCTATGATTCAATCTGAAATAAAAGTAAGTGCAGATATTGTCACAGGAATAATTTGGAATGAGTTGGTTTTCCATTCCCTATTACTACGTAGGTAGTAGGGGTAACCTGCTTCTCTCAAGAAAACAGACCAGGATAACAGAGGGTCAAACAATGGACTGATAGAACAAATGTAAATTGTGAATGTCTGCTTATATTGAAACCCTTTTATAAGAGGATTTTGCTGTGAATTGTTAGCCTTTGTGAATTAATTAGATTTTTTAAAATATTTTTGGAAAAGAAAACATACTGACAAACTGTCTTGTAGTAATATAAATGCAAAAAAAAATTAATTTTAACATATTAAAATTTTCAAAAAATTAAGAATTCAATTAATAATTTACCAGCTTAAAAATAAAAAGATGACATGATTCAAAGTGACTAGAGAAAATAAAACAAGTTTATGTTTGCCAGCATTACTGATATGAGAAGATGATCCAAGTGCAATAGCTGACTGTTATCTCATTAATGAGTTTCTCTTGTCAGTATATAGATTCTTACAAGTGGGTATGTTTACTCTTCAAATGTAATGCAACTGTGCTTGCAGGAGTGTGATTGGTCATTCACAATGCGACCCAAAATCCAAAGTGGCTTTTGAAATTAAAATTAATTTGAATAAAAGTGTACTTTTTCAATAAACTGTACGACATTATATTAGATTTGGCATCTACCTATTTATTTTATTTAAACAGTTTCAATTTAAACAATTTTTCAAAACAATTTTAGTAACAGCATGGAAAAAATCAAAAAAAGACTTTATCAGATGATCTCACGTTAGCAGAGAGATAATTCATAATGTTAAAATGAACTTCTTTCCCAAGCTTCTATTTCTATTTCAGAGCATCCCCTTATACATTAAAAAATTGTTCTTTAAAACACTAGACCCAGATAGAACCTAATTTACCTGAAATTCGACATGCATTCAAAAGGCGATTCTACAATGACCTATAGCAGAAGGTGGTATGATACTACCTAACTTTCAATTTCATTACTGTGTGGCAAATATACAAGCTATAAAGACCTCGAAATGAGCAAAAACTAATGAATTTACATCAACCTGGTCAGCAATGGAAATTAAATCTTGCTCTACTTCTTTATATCCCCTGTTTTGTGCCCCAGAAAATACTAACTTTCGTCAATATACCAGTAATCATGTCATCCATCAATTACTCAGAATATGTAACCAATACAGAACACACTGTAAGGCAGAGAAGCATGTGTTGCTCCTGTACATGATAATCATCTTTTTCATCGCTTTCAAACCTACACAGTATTTAGTCTTTGGAAAGTGTTTGATGATGTTCAGGAGAAATGTATATAGATAACGTTTTTGCATCTTATGAACAGCTACACTTCAAATTTAACTTCTCAGCAATGCAATTTTTCCAGTTTTTTCAAATTACAGATTGTGTTAAAAGAAATCTACCCAGTTTTCTACACCTCTTGCCCATTTCTGTTCCAGAGGAAATACTGATCAGCAGCTCAACAATATATAAAAACTTCTCAAAGAATCTTCCCCTCAACAGTTTTAGGGTGCAATGGGAAAAGGACCTTTCAATTAACATCTCAGAAAAGGAATGGAAGACAGCTATGCATAGAACACACTCTAACTCAATATGTGAAGAGTCTTCAATCGTTCAACTTAAAATCTTTCATCAGTCATATCTATTTTATTTAAAATTGTCCAAAATATATCAGGGCAAAATCCAAACTGCAAGTATTGCAATCGAGCTCCAGCCTCACTGGGCCACATGTTTTGGGATTGCAACAAATTAGCATAAATTTCAAGTTAAAAATGGTCATTGATAAATTTATGTATATACATCTATTTTCAGGATCAGTTTTTTTTTTTCCAGTCATTGTTTATGTTTTATCATTCTATATTGGGGAGGAACGATCACAGGATGAAAAGTAAAAGTACACAATAAACAAAATCTTTCTGTATGATCTAAACTTTGCATTGTTTTGTATTGCCTGTGACATTGGTGTTTGGATTTAGGGGAAATATGGTAATGGTTTAGAGATGTAAGCTTTTATTTTCAGCCATTTCGCTAATATTGTGTTTAGAGACCATGCCCTGTAGTTGGCAATATAGCCTTTAAAGGTATGTAATGGAAAAAGCAGATGGATGGATGGTAGAAAGCAAAGCGATAGAGCTTGTTCAGCAGTTGTAATGGATGTATAGAAACGGATGATCTAGTCTTAGGTTGTATTTTACCGTGACATTCATACTGGTAAATGTGGAATGGTCTTTGAAAATAAATTTATAAAGAGCTTATATACAAGTTTAAGTGTTTAGTTAAAACAAAGACGTTTAAATTGTTTTAATTTCAGAGTCTTGTTCTGTGTATGATATAATCGGAGTTTTGAGCTTAAGTTACAACCACAAATTAGACAAAGTTGGGATGGTATGGAAAATGCAAAAAAAAAAAAATTAATATACAACCATTCCTACATTTCAGGCCTGCAACACATTCCAAAAAAAGTTGGGATGGGGGCAAATTGGGGGGAGTAATGACGTAAAATAGTTAAATAACGATATGATTTCAAACTGGTCAAGTCAACAGGTGATTGTAATCATAATTTGGTACAAAAGCAGTATCCACAAAAGGCTGAGTTTCTGAGGAGCAAAAATGGGCAGAGGTTCTCCACTTCTTCAACAAATCCTTGAGAACATTATTAAGATGTTTAAAAACAATGTTCCTTAAAGAAAGATTGGAAAGGATTTACATATTTCTCCCTCTACAGTGCATTATATCATCACACAATTCAAGGTATCTGGAGAAGTTTCAGTAGGTAAAGGGCATTGACACAAGCTTAAGCTGAACACCTGTGATCTCTGATCCCTCAGGTGGCACTATATCAAGAACCGTCGCTCATCAATAGCTGATATAACCACTTGGCCAAGGGATTACTTTGGCAAGCCTTTGTCAAACATTACAATACGGAGCTGCATTCACAAATGCAACTTAAAACTGTATTATACGTAAAAGAAGCATTATGTTAATCATGTCCAGAAGCAGCGTTGACTTCTGTGGGCTTGGAGGCATCTGGGATGGACCATCACACAGTCGAAATGTGTGTTGTTGTCAGTCGAATCAGTATTCCAGATCTTTTTTGGAAGAAACGGATACCATGTGCTCTGAACCAAAGACGAAAAGAACCATCAAGACTATAATCAGCAACAAGTCCAAAATCCAGGGTCTGTCATGGTATGGAGTTGAGTCAGTGTCCTTGGCTAAGGTAATTTATTCTTCTGTGATGGCTGCCTTAATGCAGAAAAGTACATTGAGATTTTAGAGCAACATATGCTGCATTCAAGAAGACATCTTTTCCAGGTACATGCATTTTTTAACAAGACAATTCAAAACCACATTCTACACACATTTCAAAAGCATGGCTACGGACAAAGAGGGTACAAGTACTGGACTGGCCTGCCTGCAGTCCTGATAATTTTGGAAGGAACAATGTGACAACAATTACCCCATATTGTTGTCCACCTTAAGACATGTCTACAGGAAGAATGGGACAAAATAACACCTGAAACACTTTGTCACTTGGTATCCTCAGTGCCAAAAATTTTTTTAAGTGTTGTGAGAAGGAATGGCAACAGTACAAATTGGTGAATGCTTTACCGTCCCAAGTTTTTTTAGAATGTGTTGCAGTCCTGAAATGCAGGAATGGATGTATATTAACAAATGAATTGAAGTTGACCAGACAAAACATGAAATATCTTGGGTTCATACTGTCTGCAATGATATAAAAGTCAAAGTAATTTTAACAATCACTGCATTTTTTTTTTGGGCTGCTTCCATACTGTCCCACCTTTTTCAAATTTGGAGTTGTAGTTTGAGGTGGTTTATAATAATAAAAGTGATCTACTGCCTTTACACTTTCAGATTTTAAATAAAAACAAAAATAGGAGATTACAAAATTATGATTGCTCTTCTGTTATATTTCCCCTACTTTTTATTTAAGGAGAAGGTGATTAGATAGATAGATAGATAGATAGATAGATAGATAGATAGATAGATAGATAGATAGATAGATAGATAGATAGATAGATAGATAGATAGATAGATAGATAGATAGATAGATAGATAGATAGATAGATACTTTATTAATCCCAAGGGGAAATTTTCAATTGTTTTTCATTAGACTCGCCCTGAGAGATCCTTTTTTTGTTGTCACAAGCTGGTGAAATATTTTCAAAAATGACCACAGCATGCTGGGGAGCCCTGTTATTTTTCAGCATCTTATACAAAAGTATAATCGGCTGCAGTTATACCTCATACTGTAGTTAGCTTGCCATGTATTGTATTGGCTCAATAATGAGTCACCACCAGCTCCTGCTACAACAGAAAGATGGGATGGTGCACAATTAGCTTTTTGATGCTGGGTTCACACAGTGAAATGATATAGTTATATTACACAGGAAAACTTTACCATGCACACACTTGGAAAAGAATGAATAATTGGCACTGCTTTTCATGAACCTGCCAGTGTAACAATGTACATAAACAGGCATGACACTTTTTGATTAGAAGTCTTTAAGGGATTAGGGTCTACAGGGGATGAAAACTCTTTATTGTAAATACAGTGTAGGTCAGAAGATTCCACACATTGCAGTTGCTGTGTTGCTTATATGAAAAGTGTTAACAAATATACTGCTATAAAACAGTACATTAGAAAAAGCTGCCAATGATTTAATTATAAAATTTGATAATTGGTGATTATGTTAATAAATTATCCAAAAACAGTATCATCATATGTCAATTAGTTAAATGAAAGCTCAACAGAAAGCAATCTGTTTGTAGGAAATATATTGAAAAAAATAAAACACAGGTTATATACTAATATCAACAGAACAGTGCTCTGAGTGGTCAAGGTCAGATATGCGTGGGAATACCACTGAATGCTGCACATTAACAATGGGAATGTTAGGCTTTGAAAACAATGGGGAAGAGCTAAGACTTCATTCGGAATTTAAATCTTATTATTTAACGTCAAACCATTCACAGAGTTCATTGTATCAAGGCTTTCGAATAATTAGAAGGCAGACTTAAGAGGACTTCAGAGCTATATGGGTAAAGAAAAAATAGACTGACAAATAGTACTGAAACCCAAAGTACACAATAACCTTAGAATATTGACAATTGAAAGAACAGAATGATTCATGGGCTAAGAAGTGGATTTCAAATAATAATGGATACATTTTCAGGAACTGTGCTAACTTCAATTTCATTTCTTTATGGTGCTATAATATGCTACATTAAATTAACATACTTTGGTTAGGGTAAAAAGTACAAATAAGCAATCATTTCTTGAAGCAGTCTTCCTGTACAGCCTTAAGAAAACTGCACTTTAATTGTAATTCTTGGGCTCTCATTATATGAAGACCCACAGAGAAAGTCAATGAGTTGTTGCCTACCAGGCATCTCTAGCAACGTTATCCATAGACTTTAATTCTTCTGAGCTTTTTGATTTTTAAATGCCGTTTTTTTAAATTTTGACACCTGTAACTAATGAAAGATTGGACATCCAGACTCCTATCGAGAGGTAATAACTGTTAAATCTAGATTCTGCAGCTCAATCTTAAACAAAAACTGTAACTGAAAACTAGCTACTATCAGAGATCAAATGACAAAAGTGAGATCATTTGTTGTAGAAATACGACAGACTGTTCTGGTTAATGGACTGGAGGATTATTAGATTTTGCACCTTGCTGATTTGGACATTATTATTTTGATTATCAAAAGTATATGCTAAAAATTCATAGCCTATCTGGAGAAACTCTCTAAATTTCAAAAACCATGGATATAAATCCTCAGAGATGAAATAATCTAAAAATGTTCTCTTTTGAAATTTTTCATTATGTCATATTATGTAAATAATCACAGTAAGTGTTCCTCATAAAAACCATCGACTATTAGCACAGCCATAACCAGGTCCTGTATGAAAAGTGCTTTTAAATTTGGCTTTAGGATGATACAAAGGCACTGTGTTCAGTAGCACTACCTATATTTCTGGAGACTTTTAATCTTCTCCTAGGCTGACTAATGTCTGTGTAGTGCTTGCAAATTTTCCCAGTGTTTGAAAGGGTTTCCTCCATGTAGTTCTATGTTCTCTGCCTCTAGACAAGCCTGTTATCTTTCTTGATAAATTTATCTGCTGTAAGTAAGTGTGGGTGTATGTGTGTGTTTGCATAAGTGTGCTTTGCAATGCTCTAATGTCCCATCCAGGTTTGCACCCTATGCTACTGGGTCGCTAAGGCCCTATAATAGAAGTTTCTGGAAATGAAGAGATGGCTGAAATTATTGTTCTTAAAGAAAACAAGAACGGAAATCCAAACATTTGCCACATTTAAATGAGACTAGCTGAAGTACCTGTCATTATTTGGTTACATTGGTAGACTGAGGAAAGGAAGGAAAGCAAAGTTTGATGTGTTTTTCAAATGGTGACCCTTTTGTTATTGCTAGCTTTCCCATCTGTCATCCACGCTGCCTCTCAATCAAATTGTCTGCTCTCATGAGTTGAGACTTTGTTCCTTTTTGGTCTGATTGGATTCTAGAATTGGGGTAACTGCTTGCTGGATTGTAACTGCTATTACAAGAATGAGCCAAAGACATCAAGAAAGGTTTGGGGCAGCCACCCGTATAATACTCCCTGGCTGCAAATGGATAATTCTTAGGAGTTCTTCACAGGTTCAAGTCCAAAACAGAACTGAGGCAGGTTGTCAAAGATGGCGGCTTTATTTGCCAAGACAGGAATTGACATCATCAAAGGGCTTGAAACTAGAAGTGATGTCATTAGAGGGCCCAGAACCAGAAGTGACAATATCAGAGGGGCCAGAACTGGAAGTAACGTCACTAGAGGACCAGGAATGGAAGTGACGTCATCAGAGGCACCGGAACCATGAGAGATTTCCTGTGGATGGTCTGCAAGGGATTGAGAAAGAAAGTCAGTGTACCTCGCTGCCCCCTGGTCTGGTGTGAAATTACCATTATTCGGGCCCTTTAGCTGCCTCCCAATCGCACATGTGTGACACTACAAACACTGTTATGCCTGACTTGTCCTCTTAGTTCAAGGTGGAGAGTTCATAGTAGAATTGAAAGGACAACTGAAGAGTACCATTTATGAAAGTTAAGTGGTGCTCTCTGCGTTATGGTAACTGAATGCAACGTGTTCCGGACACTGAAGTCTAATAATGCAGATTTTGTGCTATTGGTACCAAGGGGCATCTGGTATATAATGCAAGTGCGTGCATGTTCTCAACCCACCTGCACTATGGACACCGAGGGGAAAACCCCCCCATGGCGCCTCCTGACTTAGGGCTCCATATATGCTTTGACCAGCACTGGTTTGTAGTGCTTAGAGTATGAAGAAAAGCCAACTCAGCAGGAGTTGAACCACAGCTCTTAGATTCTTCTTTGTGTTGCACTGCACTTCCACTCTGAATCAAGCCTCACCCAACACCTCATTGCAAAAGCGCAAGATACACCTTTCTATATTACAGTAGATAGAAGCAGTACCCTGCTTTTCGAGAATTTTTTCTTTTCGGGTCCATTTGGAATCCAGAATTGCAGTAAGTCCTTGCTAGGTTGTAATCCTGTATGCTTGTCTGATTTATCCTCTTATGTCAAGGTGGACAGGTCATAGTGCTTAAATTATGAATAAAAGCTGACAATGCAGGAGTTAAACAACAACCCTTTGATTCTCCCTTGTATTGTGCGTCACTTCCACTCATGATCAAGCCTCACCCAATACCCCCCTGCAAAAGCACACAATACTAATTTTTAAATTACAGTAGATAGAAGCACCACGTGGCAGTACCCGGGTAAGTAATGTTAATTTGGTCCAGATATATCAAAGAGTGTAGGATGATAATACTCAGTCTAACATAGCAGGTGGTACTGATGTGCAAACTTTAGCACAGAGGCAAAAAATAAAAACACTGCATTCCCCAACATCTGTCTTGCCTGTATGGTCCTATAGAGCAACTATGTAAAAGTTGGTCCATTATCAGTCAAAGGGTGTAGAATTGTATAAGAAACATACAGACAGACATTCTATTTTATATATAGATGATTTAGGGTATAGGATAAAGGAGAGAAAAGCACACTAAGTGGTCAGACTTTTGTACTAGTAGAGACTGTGCAGAATATATACAATACATACAGATAGCCCAAGTTACTCAAACTTCCCACATAATAAAAACTATATGTAATTATTGTCTAACCTGCTTCAAAAGTCTTCCTAACAAGCTAAATATCATTCTGTTTCTTTTCTTATTTGTAGTATCCCATTTCAATTACAATCCCATTCTGCACTTGCAAAACCAAATTAAAAATAGAAGTCACAAATAACATTTCTTTTTTTCAATAATTAGAATATCTTCCAGTCAAGTCTGCAATAGCCAGGGATGAATGAAGTACATTTCTGTCCTTGTTTGAACATCTCAGGTTACAGTATGCCCTAATGCTAATGGTAGTGAAGGCTTGTTGTTTAGTCTACATGTTAACACTGTCAGCTAAATTGTGCCTGGCTTGTGCTGAGATTTGAAAAACACTTAATGTAAAATGCAAAATGTAACTTTTGTGCCCTTGTCACTGAAGCAGCTGGGTGCTTCCTTCAGAGGTGACTTCTTTGTCTACAGAGTTCAACCAGTTGATAAAAGAAAAATGTCAAACACCACCTGACACAGCAGGGAGAGTAGCAAACTGGCACCTCATGGAGTGGCTTTCACCTTCTCATGACAGGCGAAGCTGATTCACAGTATGCACGCTAAGTACACTTCAAGCTTTCTAGAGTGAGCAGATGGGTACCCCTCAACACTATCTTTTACTGTTCCTAGCTTTCGCTGTGTTTGCATCATTTTGCAACGATGTGTGGATTTTTAGCTTTTTTTTCTTCTGCATTTGTGAACAAACCATCCTTTTTATATGTGATGCGCTCTGTGAGTATTTTCTTTTTGTGGCAAGAGTAGTCTTCTTTTAAAGGAGTGATTATTCAGGTAATCATATAGGTGTAAAAATGATAGTTAAGACATGATCGATTAATAACGCTTTGTTAAAAATACATTATTTTAATATTTACAATTTTTATAGGGAATTTAAAAAGAACAATCAGTCATTTTACCACTGAGGGGAGATTTTATTTTATCATGTAACTGACAACAAAAAAAAAAAAACTATTAACATGCCCTTTTCTTCACTATTGTTATGCTGGACATTGTGGCAGTTTTTTCTTTTTCCAGGACTCTGAGCAAGTAATTATTATTTTTTTTTCGACATGTTGTTTACTTTAATTTGCTTTTATTTGAAATACAACTATGGATGGCTTTATTTCTTTTTGTGGCAAGGCTCATATTAGTCCAGCTATAAAGTGCCTGGATAGCAACCCAAGATACTCAGTAAGTGACTTGAATTATATTAGCAATACAGTAACTGTTACTTCAAAGTTAACATTCAGTGCATTCAGTATAAGTCATCTGTCTGTCAATTTATTAAACCTATTTATTCCTGTTCATGTTCACGTAGACCTGGAGCCTATTCTGGCTGAATTAGCCCCAAGATAGGAAACATCTCCAGAGGAGATGCCAATTCAGTGTAAGGCACACTCAAATTCACTCATATACAGCCAATTTAGATTCATCAGTCAGCTTAACACATCAACTTCAGGATATAGAAGAAAACTGGAGTGCCAGGAGAAAAATCCACACAGATTATGAACACACCATATAGATACTGACTGGTTTGTAGCTCCATATCCAGTAAAGGTTCTCTTGGGTTTCAGTTCCTGGAAAGACAAGATTTCAGCTAATAAGCAGTAAAATGTCTCTTACCCACTTCTTGTAAAAAGGACTACAACATCTAAAAATAAAATGAAGAACTTCAATTCTTTGCAATGTCAGTCACTTACAGTCAGATGAAAGAAGTCCGTTTGAGGGAAAAACAGATAATTTCTGTTACATTTATTTATCTCATCAAGTATATAATGCTGGAGCAGACACTATACGAAGAGAGCAGGACTAAGCACATTGAAGAAAAAAGTAAACCAAAACAACTGTTGTGTTGTGGTCATTATATTTATTTCAATGTAACAGGGTTTTTCTTAAAATGTTGGCTGCCTTTCTTCTCCACAGATGTGTATTTTGTATACCATTTGTTAGTATTCTGCAACACAAACTATTGTTTGTTTTATGCGTTTTTGTTTGTTTGTGTAAGGGATGAAACAAACGGAGACATGATAAAGGGTTTGGGACAGGCAGGGTGCACCTTCTAATGTAACAAAAAGAAAGGATCCACAATATTGTGGATGTCTTGTGTCTTTTGTATTCTTTTCCGTGAACTGCTAAATAATTGTGTCTTGCGATAGAATTGCTCTCCTCTGTGGATCTCCATCCTCTTTGGATCCAGGTTCCTTATTGAAGACTGACATTTGGTACCATTGTTTCTTAAATATCCCGCACAGCAGAAGGGATAGGACTTCTGGGGCAAAACCAAAAGTGGTGTTGGAGTTCATCCTGGAGCACATCCTCTAGTCTACAGATAAGTGAGAAGAAGGCATCAGCAACCGCATTCCCCTTAGGTAGTTATGCCAGCAGGGTTACCTTATCAGAGCCTATTGATGCTCCATATGTGTGCACATGAACATCAGACCCTCAGGTCTTTAACTTGATAGAGGAACACAGAGGTGCAATTTTAAAAAAAAACTTGCAATTTATTGTGCAACAAATACTTCAATACACAGATAAAAAAAAACAGTTCCAACCGTGCCCTTTCAAAAATGTGAAAAAAATAAATAGGTTGTTAAAAGATGCTATAAAAAGGCATAGTAGATATCTAAAAAAAAATTATGACAATTGCACATACACACATCTTCTTCATTTCTGGGCACATTCTGTCCCAATAACCATTCTTAGTTAAGAATTTAATTTTGTTTTGCCATCCCTCTCACTAAAGCTCAGACGGTCACTAAGCTTTCTGTTTCAATAGAATTCTAGCCCATCTCCTACAGCAAGACATGCTTACATCCATAAGCAACTACTTGAACAACATCAGATTCTGACCCCCCTTACAAATTCTCACTGGCTTTTGTAAGCTCCTCTTGCTATCAGCTGATGAGGGATCTGATCACCCATTCTGTCACATGTACCGCATCCCTTTAAACAATTGAGCTAACTATATGGGTGCTCACCAGCTGAGGAACACCCCCTGACTCTTGTGCCCTGCTTTCTAAATATGTGCAGTGATGCACACCTTTTTAATCTTCAGCCATCATGCTTTAAAAAAGCTATCCTTTCTCTTCTTGGCTCATTTAAACTATCAACAACATGTGAGGGACTCTAAAAGAAATGGACAGGCAGTGTCCGATACAAGTCCCAGAGGGCACTTCAAGGAGAGACACCCATAACACCGTCCAAAATCCAAAGACTAGTCATCCCTTTGCCACTGATATCATCCTACACCCCTTCATATGCATCTGAAAGGATGCAGATATGTGCCCTTTCTATAATCTATATTTCAAAGGTAGAAGACTAATGGGGCACAGTTAATTATATTCAGCAATACACTACAGAGAGAACCTGTACTTTCTCATAGAAAGCTGGTGAGGACATATAAAAAACTAAACTGTAGTGATATGAGTTGCATCCACACAACATTTAGGTAACAAAACATAACCATGTACAGTATTGTACCTTTAGCCATCACATCAGTAACATATCATACCTTGCCCCAGTACACAAGTAATTACTATGTTCACCTTTTCAAACCTCAGGGACATTTCACAACATTACTTTGGTAACCCTTATCATAAGAGCAATGCATCCACTGCCATACACTTTTCTAACTCTGACCCTAGCAACCAAACAATGTACCTCCTGCCATAAAAAGTAGCCATGTTCACACCATAGCAACACACGGCCATCATACTATCTCCCAATATGTTCACAGACAATAGCATTGCAAAAACAACCACTGACTGCAATGCATTCAAAGCAAGTCTCCTGAAGCTGCCAGATAGAACCACTAATCACTACAGCTACTCAATACGGTATCAGTTCAGTTCAGTTTAGCCTTTTTGAGTGTTGTATACTGAAAACAGACATAGAATGCTTCGACATATTTGCAAATAATATCCTCATACTTGATTAATTCCGTCCAAGGTCACTGGCCCTGTAATGGAATGGATTGGTTTCTGCCTTTGCGACCCAAATATACAAGTACAATCAATAACAACAAAGTACATAATCCTTAAATGTTCACCTCCATTTTTAATTCAGGGTGAGTTTAGGTTGCCCTTGTTTGGATTTTAGGTAATGAAAGCCTGTCTAGACTGAGAATGCAAATCAGGAATACAGGAAGGAGCCTGATGCCAGCAGTAGGGATAAACTAGCCATTGGAATTATCTTGACAATTTGTCGTTGGGCGACTCTTTTTGTGGTACATGCTGTCAGGCTTAAACTGTGACAATGACTGCACTGAGAGAGAGAAAGTGACAGATGTAACATGAGTGGCCCACACTATGCTCTCAGTTCACCTCTCCAATCATATCCTTCTAACTGCCTAACTGGACCACGAAGAGGGAACTGTGAACACAGTTGAGAACAGAGATGAAGAAAATTTCCACAAAAATATGGAAAGAAAGTGTTGCTGAAAAGTAAGAAAAACAATTTAAATCACTCCTATATGAGTATGCAATTGAAAGAAAATGAGCGATTTATGAGCAAGGAACTGCAGCACAGTTATAGCTTAGAAGTGGTCGACTCAGTAGCTTCTTCACTGTGACAACTTATGATGGCATGAAACTTCAAATTAATAGAGGACTTAAATGACACCCTTCCCAGGGATTTGTTCCTGCCTTGCGCCCTGTGTTGGCTGAGATTGGCTCCAGCAGACCCCAGTGTTAGGATTTAGGAGGGCGGAAGATGACTGACTGAGATGACTGACTTAAATGATTTACTAAGCAGTGACCGCTGTGGAGAAGGTTAAGTTTAAAGTTTAGGATGTTAATATCTGGTGTTAAAGAGGATGATATCATAGTTAAAAGTCTCTTGTTTATTTCAGTTTCTTTAGTTTAATATAGACAAAGAGCTAAACTATTTCATGCTTTATTTTACAAAGATGCCAACTTTTGAACACATTTGGATTGGAGGTAACTTTAGCTAGAAAGCAGTGAACAGAAGCTTAGTTAGTGCAAAAACCTAACTTTTTACATGTGTTAGACCCTCACGAATTTCACATTTTTTTGTCAAGGTTCAGCCAAGTGCACCATCTGCTAAACAGCAGAGCATACTTGATGAGAGGGAGGATAACAGTGCAGCTGCTGGAGTATCAGAGAGAGTCAGGAAGCAGTGCAGCATCTGTGAAGCCTGTGCTTTTATTTTAGCCAGCATACTATACCACTTTAGTTGCAAATCAATAAGTATTATGTGTACATTAACTTAAAGGAGTGCAAGGATGGATGGTGTCTGGCAATTTGAGATGGCCAAGGCCAGAGAAAATCCCAGCGCTAATATTTGATCCCAAAAGGACCATACACAATGTAGATATCAAATTTGGGCTGGACACCAATTCACTGTAAGTAATCCTCACTTGCAAACACCAATTTGTTCAACTCGTAGCAAACAAATTTGTGGTTGTCAGTTGAACTAACATGCATGTTGTGCATGTGTAGAAGAAAAGCTTACTTTGAAATAAGAATCTGTATTAACGATAGGTGTCATCCATGAGAGGCTTAGTTGCAACTGCACTCCCAATCCTGAAGTTGTATGGACAATGCCTACTCAATTGTTCAATACTTCTCAGCTTGACATGTTGTCACAGGTTACTAAGGCTACATTCTGACTAGATTAGAAATTGACCTAATTACAATTTTTGGCTTATATCCATTTTTTTACTGTTCAAATTAATTTTGCAAGCAATTCAAATCCAATATTACTGTCTGCTGGTATCTATCCTGAATTTGGAAAATTAATCAAAATTAATTCACAAAACAGCTGCAACCTAATAGACAACCATTATGTGACCAGCTGAGGGTACTCTAGAGCCAACCCCTGAGAAAGCTTATTTTATTTACAAAAATAAGCACACAAGGGAGGAAGGATATAATGAATAAAGTAAATATAATATAGAAAAGAAGAAAATAAACAACAAAGACTATGCTCTTTGGGGCTACCTACACTTTCCAAAAACTGTCTAACAACATATACTACTGTATTATTTTCCTTCCTATTAACTACCAGTCTTCCTCCTTGTTAGTAACTGTTGTCCTCCTTCTCCTCCTCTTGAGAGGCTAATCTTATGAGTACTTCCACAGTCACTCCAATCTGGTAAGAAGCACTTCCAGTTAACCTATGTTTCCATAGAGACTCTGGGAAACACTACATTTCCCAGCAGCCTCTATGGGAACCTGAAGTACTGTAGCAGAATAATGCTACTGCTAC
The DNA here is from genome assembly GCF_900747795.2 of Erpetoichthys calabaricus. NCBI lineage: Eukaryota > Metazoa > Chordata > Cladistia > Polypteriformes > Polypteridae > Erpetoichthys > Erpetoichthys calabaricus. The sequence continues at coordinate 105,232,841 of NC_041396.2, read as the reverse complement.
CTCGCAGTGGACTGGGGGAATATGGCATCCCAATCAGGATGTGTGCTGCCATACATTTCCCATATTCTGCCTGCTTCCCATTATACATGAATACGAAGCAAGTGCTGTCATGCTGACTTCAAAATGATTACAGTACATTAAATCTTCAAATTTATTAGCTTGCAATGGTAAGTGCTCAAAGATCACTGTCAAATCTGTACAGAGAAACCTACTGACCTTCTTCTTCTCCATGGGTTGGAGGTTAGAATGTTGAGGTATCTCTCTGCAAGACTCTCAGAAAAATAAAATACATGTTTGAGTTATGACATTTCAGAAAACATATAACAAATAGGTTGTATTGGTAGGCTATCTCTATTTTTTTTTTGCCTTTTATGTTTCATGTCTGTGTCACATAAGTAAGACAAAATTACCACTGACTAGAAGTATAAATGAATTTCAAAAACAGTAACTCTCTGTTCAAAACACTAGCCTAACAGCTAGCTCATGACTGATGGAGGCAGCACGATCACAATCTTACCATACAGCCCCATAAAACGTAATCACATAAATTAATATTAAATCCCTGACTAGCGTAATATCACACAATTCAAGTAAATTCAAGTATGTTGATTATGGTCAAATATTTACCCATATTCCTGTTCACTGTATCCTCACCAATGTAAGCAAAGAATGCAATATGAGTATGCAATCAATGTATGGCATCAGCAAGAAACCTTTTTTTTATTGTGCCAGGAGCGATTGAGAAGAGCATAATCAATCAAGTCATACATGGTGATGAACAATGGAGGATAATATTTGCAGATATTTAATGCAAATTTTAACTTATTCCCATTTGAGAGATGCTTATACTTTGAATTAAATCAAACTTTAGCAATTCATTCAAAGCTTAAAAATGCTTCAATGTTCATTATTTCATTTTATTCTGCTGTGTCTATGTCTCCTATCATCCAGCAGTTTGAGTATTAATATTGTTATTATTGTTGTTGTCTCTATTATTGGATTGTTATCTAATGTATACTGTAACCTATAATTTCTGACCCTCCGTTTATGACAGGTTGTTGCCCATGGTACCAACTATACAGTCGCAACCAATTAAAAAACCTACAGACATTATTTCTGTAGCAAGGCAAGATCTCTGATACTCATAGGAAGCAGCTCTTAAATCTTTAATTAGGATTTTAAAAACACATACTACAAAATATAACTGAAAACAGCCAAAGCAACAAGGAAGCATGCATCCTGTTGTGAAAATAACATGTCTGTCTTTTCTTAAACAAACTGCTTAATCTTTTTGTCAATGTGTAATACTGTGTAATCTAACCATTGTGCATGTCTAGAGCCAAAGAAAGACTCATTTTCAGTTTTCTGTGGTTAAACTGTCTAAGTAATTACTTTCATCCTGGTTATAGTCTCGGCAAAAAAAAATAATTAAGTAAAGTTTTCTTTCAGTTTTGCCAAGAAGAGATTCTTTGCTCTTGGCTGTATGACTAAATTTATAAACTGGCAATATTCTAAATGTTAATAACTGGGCATACATAACCAGAGTTCCAAGCTTAACTTCTTATTTACTGTATATACTCAAACAAGTGCACTCATACTGGAACTGAAATACAGCAGAAAAAATATTCTGCAGAATCTTACTGGCACTAAATATAGGTAAAGTGATGTAAATCTTTATGAAGAAAGTGCAGAATTAATATCATTTACAAATGAGGTGTCAGTTACTGTGATTTTCTGTCAACATAATTATAGTTTTCTGTATGCTTTCCTGACGAGGTCCATGTAGGACCTGGGCTGACCAGGTTTCCCTATCCCTATCAATTTCCATTAGCACTTCTTGGACATTCCCCAGATGCTCTCAAGACAGCCAAGAGATACAATCCCTCCAACATGTCCTGGTCTACCCCATAAACTTATTTATTGTGATGTTAACTCACAGTGAGTCAGGTTTACACCTATTCCAATACCGATTTTCATGGCATTTTAGGAACTGGGTTTCTGTGAAAAGTTGGGTTATTAAAATGCATGTAAACACACAGACTGTAGCATATAGCCTTGGCAGTCATGCTATAGGAAGGTGATTGGCTCTAAAGATGGAATTAACATTTAGTTTTATAAATTAATGGATGGTTGACCTGAGTTCCCACTTTAAAATGCAAAACCTTGGTATGCATGTGTTTAGTTATACGTAAGGCTGCAGGTTAACTATTTGAGAATCTGTTTCTGGGAAGGATACCTCATAACACCATAAAGAAATATATTAAAAGTGTAGATGACTCCAAAGGTTATCTAAAGATCATGATTAAATATTAAAACCAAAGTTACTGTAGGTTAAATGAGCTATATATTTTTATCTTGCCTTTTTCATCAGCCTTCTCTTGTTTTTTCCTTAATTTTTTTTTAAACTTAGTTTGTCTGCATAAATTATTAGGGAGTCAGTGTTGGGGATTAAGCTGATGACCTTGTAGGCTCTAGTCCAAGTGATTTACTGCAGGGCAGCATAATACTTCTGTAAAATCAATACACCACACTTCATTGAGTATCTATGCATAAAGATTTGAAGTGAATATAAATAATACATATAAAGCTACATGTAACATTAGGTGCAATAAAACCAAAGATAACCTTAGGTGAATAACAGATTTCCTTTGTATGCATTTATTAATGTAAAAAAATATTTCAGGGATATCTGAGTTGTTTAATGTAATGCAGAACAGCTGAACGCACTTCTTTGTTTTGTGAGCAATGGGAAAAAAAAGCACTGAAACTTTACAATGAATATTTAGATTGTAGTTGAAACCAAAACTGTGCTGTTAGTGGTCCCCAAAGACAGCAGTTTCAAACCTCTTTTTTATCACATCTCATACACAGAAAACCTCTTTGTTTCAGATGAGCCCTTCCTGCCTTTGTCGCCTAGCAACAAGAGTATGCCCGGTTACTGCAAGAATGAGGAAGGGGACATCTTCTTAGCTGCAGAGTCATGGAAGCCTAATGTGTGCACAAGCTGTATCTGTTTGGATGGGGTGATCAGCTGCTACTCCGAATCTTGCCCACCTGTGGCCTGTGCCCGTCCTGTTCTAAGAAAAGGACAGTGCTGTCCTTACTGCCTTGGTAAGTCTGTGTTACACATTTAGTTTCATTTTCCACTGATACTGTAGTAGTGAGGTGGAAGACCTTAATGTCCTCTGGTGACTATCAACTCATTATATATTAAATCTGGAAAAAAGGAAATCCAAACCAAACTGAAGTGTGAGCACTAGAAACGCAAAGCTTCAAGTGCACAATAATGAAATGATCATAAAGCATGTTCAATATGCACCTGAATACAATATTAAAGTGTTTATTAATATGTTGAATTTCATCTGAAGGCATAATACACTATGTTTTCAAATTTATTCTGCATCCTTAAAATGTTTTTTATGTAACAGGCATAACATCAGGTGATGATTACTCTTTTACAATAAAGATTCCCTTCCTAATACTGAGATTACATTAATGAATACATTATGGCGATCCTGAAATAAAAAGGATTCACCTGTTAAGATATTGTATATGAAACAATTCTCCTGTATAAAGTTTATTTACAGCGATTCACCACTAATCCCCTTATAGAATGTGTGTACACGTGTTGGTGAGTATGTTTTAAAATCAAGAGGGTTTGTTATGGCTAGGCTTAGTAATTATGAGAACAAATCTGATCTCAGTTGCTGACGAATGCAAAGCAAACAACCCTTACCCTAAAGATATCATATTTATTCAATCCTGAAAAATCATGATAACAGGCTGACTTGTGTTCAGATGCAATGCAGGTTAAGATAACATTGTCTCTCTGCATGAATGTGTGTTTTGAGGCAATGAAATTCTATACAGCCGCACCACCATGTAATTAGCATGTGCTCCTAGACTTAAAGCATTTTCGAAAAAGAGTCCAGCCATACTAATGAACTTTCAGGCAAATTTAGTGCATTTGCCATGATTGTGTAATTTGTCATATTTAATTGATTCTGCATATTTTGCTTTTGCCTACTGTACCACTATTTATTCATGTTGGTGTCTACTGTTTTAAATTGTAAGATTATCAATTACTTTTAATTTGCATCAAGAAAATGTAATATAACAAGCAATAGTGTAACATTATGAGCCATCTTAAAAGAATAAATATGATCCACTATATAAGAAGTTATGTGATTTATCTCAAATGATCACTTTCCTTAGATTAAACCATTGATGCTGCTTGTACCGTAGGAATATGTTGAAAGCAAATAAAATGGAAGGGATCTATCACTTATTCATCTGTTACACTCTGCTTTAATTAAAAGCCCCCTTGCCCCCATTTTTAGAAAACATAATATTTGATCAATTTTTTTGAGGTAATAACTATAACTGATGCCACCTACTCAACTACATCTAAAGATGAGTTGGTAAATGCATCAAAGCAGCATCATCATTAAAATACCCGTTGCTACCCAATTTGGCGATCATTGTTGTGTTTCAGCAGTGTCACCTCCAAACGAGAACTTACAGAGAACATTAACAAGCATTATATGCTGCTCAATAGCACCATATAACATAAGACTTCCTGTAACTGAAAAAAAGTAATACAAAATGAAAATGGGGCTAGAATAGCGGTCTATTTGTTCAAAAGTCCTGGTTTCGATTCCTTGATTTTTGTTGAGCAGTTTACATCTCCTGCCTGTATCTGTATGGGTCTCTCTCTCTGACATTTCAGTTTTCCTTCCACATCACCAAAGATGTGCAATCTAGATTAATTAGCGATTCCAAATTAGATGTTTTATTGGATTACACAGGTTTGAAAATGTTATAAAATAGAAATTAAATATTAATATTTTGTCAGTCAGTCGTCTAGAGCACTCAGTGTTTGTTTTTTTTTTTTTGAGTATGGAGGAAAAACTGTGCCTTTTCTTTACTGCGCTACCACTCATCTCTTCATTGCACCTTGACACACAGCCATATTTTAGGAAATGACCATTGATAACTGCTAAACAGGATTTGATTTAGATGCCATGTTTATGACTGGCACTTCCAGAAATAGCATTACTGCTGGCAATGCCTGCTAAAATCATTCTTTCGTGCATACTGTATTTTTGCATGATACCTTAAAGTTATTTATTCAATACATTAATGGACTTGGTGTCACATGTTTTCTGGACTAAGAACTGCGTCTCTCCTTCCTTACCCATTTTCATCTTACCAGCACCCCATTTAGCAGACACCAGCAAGTTAAAGAATTTTAATCAGCAGCTTTAGTATTGGGTACAAATGCAGTAACATTCTTGTAATATCATGTTTTATATTTAGCTAGCCATCCCCTGCGGCCCTGCCTGGCTCCCTACTCCTGATGTCACGCTTCCCCCTCCCCTTGACCCACAGCCTCTGTCTCAGATTAGCACAAATATATCACTCCTGCAAGCAAACTATGATTCTTAGTGCGATGAGAGAAGTCGCAAAAACAACCGGAATGTTCAAACAAATTCTAGAAAAAAACCCTATCTAAATCCATTAAGCAGCTCTCTCATTTGCTAGCTCAGTGGATGTAAGATACGCCCTGAGGCTGGCGCGTGAGTGAGGAGGGCCCCATCGTCTATCTCAGATTCATGCAAATAAATTGGTACTGCAAGCGAACTATGATATTTAGTGCGATGAGAGAGGTCGCAAAATCAACCGGAATGTTCAAGCAAATTATAGAAAAAAACCCAATCTGAATCCGATAAGTAGTTTTTTCGTGAAAAGCGGACAGACAGACATACGTTGGATTTTATATATACAGTATAGAGATAAGATAGGGGAATCACTTTCTGTTAAATATTTCTCAAGTGAGAGAAAGTCTAATGTTAAAACTGGCTCATGCTCCTCCAGACAAATAGAAAATAACTGTAAAGAAACGTAATCTTAAATTTTATCCTTCAATAAAATGACTCAATGCATGAAAAGTTTAATATACACATCCTGGGAAAATATTCACAAAAAGGCTGATGGTAAATAGAAAATCTTTAATAAATCTTGCCAAGAATAAGAGGGGGATTTAGTCATTAATCAACAGCTCTTCTCATTGATTATCAGCAGTTATTGAGTTGCTGACCAGTTGCATTTGGTTCTTTGATGGAAGCTTTGCCTGCAGGATTATGGCTCTTTATATTGTAAAGGGTGGATCCAAGGGGACATGCATGACAGCAGCTGTGACAAAATGCAAGGCAGATCACTAATAGTGTATGCTATGTCCTTAATGAGGAGGCACCCAGAAGCTAATCACTCCAGAGGCACAAATTATAACTGTGGGATCTAATAGGATCCCCCTGATTTGACTGGGAGAGGCAGAGAGGCCAAGTAGACTATCTACGACCTCCCATACATTACATGGGTATTCTGAAATTGACCTGTCCCTTTAAGGAAGAGTTTGTTAATAGATCTGCCAGGACACCTAGGACTGTTTGACCAAGCTCTACTTAGATGACCCCACGAGTTCTGAACCCCAGAAGTGGTTCAAGAGTGCTTAGAGTCTGGAGGAAAGATGTTGGCAATAGATCACTTGGCAGGAGGAAGAAAGGCCAAAGAAAGAAGAGAGAAGTAGAAAGATATGGGGAGATATAGTGTGGAAGAAGCAAGCAGGAAGAACAGAATGCTAGACAAGTGGAGCAGTCACCCTACAAGGAGACAACTTTGTAGTTAGGTGCAGAGAGGCAGCAGGTTTTTTTTTTTACTCTTTCGCCATAGTCCATGTTTTGTTACACCAGGACCCGTCTGTATTTTTTTTTTTGCCTTAATACACCTCCTATCTTTTCTACGATTTTTGGTCTTCTTGGCCGTTTAGCATCTGGCTGCCTTCAGGCTACAATGTTTATATTTATTTCGGTTTTCTTAGAATATACAGTGTATAGTGAATTTTTTAAAGACACAGCAGGTAGCGTTATTTCCTCACAGCACTTGGAAGGGAGTTTCATTCTCAGCTGGGGTTTCCAGTGGAGTCTTTCTACCTACACCCGAAACACTTGCTGGTAGATCTGTGACCCTTAGCTGGCTAATCCTTAGTGTTAGTGTGTATGTGAGTGCGCCCTGCAATTAAATAGTGTCTCATCACAAACTGATTTGTAAATCAGTTCCTACTGTCTCGCTGCACTCCTATAGTAGAAAAAAAAAAAAGGTTCAGTGAAAAGGGATGAATACGATGTATAATTCTGAAGCAGTTAATGCCAATTCCTTTGGAGGAACCAGTTATAGATGGGGGCTGTAAATTCATCATATGGGGCAATCATTCGCACATACAGAGCCACTTTAGAGTTGCCAATCTGCCTTTAAAGATATTTCCAGTTGTGAGAGGAAATCACTTGGAGAAAACTACCAAAGGAGAATATGCAATCTCCTTATATTGACTCTGAAGAAAGGTAATGTTAGCTGTGAGGTAGCAAGACTAACTAACTACTGTCCCACTGTGCTACATCTTGTTTAATCTAGAGTAGAATAAATATATTTGTTGGCAGTACATTAAGTACATGCATTCTGATTCCATGCAAATAGTGTAATATGTACTTATACTGACTAATGTTTTAAAAAGTACTTAATTGGTAATATCTTAGTGAAGGCATAATACATTCTACAAGTTTTAGCTGTTAGTTCAGCACTATTTATCATACTGCTTGTATTTATGAGCTTATGCTTTTTACTAGTAACAAGAGTTTGTAGCAGATACAGGTTATGTATAGTATTATTCTCATTGAATGAAATTAAGTTATTTTATTTGCCTGGGTTTATTGACATTACAGTTATATTATCAAAATGTCTCTTCTCTTTTACAACGTTTTTAGTAGTTGGTTATTTAAAAAATGAGGAAACTACTTTTGAATAGCAGTAGAGTTCATTACGCTTGAGAGATAACCTTGAGAATGACTTGAACTTAAAGATCTTTAGAAATAAAAGGAGAGTGACTGGCACATCCTGGTTTTTGGCCCAGACTCTGCAGGACAAATAAATTAAAAAAGGATTAGGGTGAATAGCTCACCTAAAACTCCCTTCATAGTGTATGAAGTTTAGTCAGGGAGCACAAGTAGAAAAATGCTATATAAGAACTGTTGCCCTAGAGAGCCTGAGTCATTCATAACAAGTGCCTGATGAGTCACTGGGAAGCTCTGTTTTGGTCGTAGCATCTCCTCCTTGTTTTGCCTCATCTTGGCACCTCATAAAACAAGCATAGGATTAAGGTTGGGAAATGTATTGGTTTCCAGTCATTTGAGTATAAATTAAAGCAGAGACAACAGAAGCAAGTCATTAAGTGGGAAGAAAACAGTTAAGCAAAAACAGACAGCATACCAAATAAAAAGAGTTATGCATTTTTGAACTAAACAGCATGGGTTATACAGTGTGATCTCAGATGGTTATCAAGGTGCTTTCATAAATGGAAGTCATGCTTTTCATTCCACAGATAATTATCGGATTATGTGTATACAAGGTAAAATTCCTGCGTGTTTTTCATAGATGCTGAAAAAAACACACATTCAGGGAGGGAATGTGATACAGTGTTTCTTAGGAAGATAAAATTCCAGAAAGGTTTTGAAAACTGATCACTATCCGGAGGAAGCTGTGGTATGATGCAGAATAAGTTGCCTGCATAGAAACATTCTATAAACTCAGACTGAGCATTAAAGCCTCTGCTGCCGGCTTATGAGAAGATTATATCCCCTTGCAGGATTTACACTTGGTGATTGTAAATTTCATTACTTTCTTAAAGGAAAAGGAAACTAGGAAAGCACTTGGATAACATGTTGGCAGCTTGGGTGTAAGTTCGTAGAATAATGCATTAGGTTATAACATTAGGCTATGACTAATCCCTCACATGATTTTTTTTTCATTCTTTCCCTAAACTGCTTCAGGATGGTATGAGTTAAAAGTCACTAAGGTCTGTAGCTGTATTGCTTCACTCCATGATAGCATTTGTGACCCTTTAATTAATCCACTTGACTATTGGTGTATCCAAAAGAATGAGCTATAGTAAAGGGTTGGAGAGTTCATTTGTCAACCCTTACATAATGTGTAGAGTCCTTTATATTCACTATAACAAATGTTATGTACTAGGGTGGGATATTTTGTCTACTTAAATCATATTTTTCATGTGTAAAATTTGATGGCTGAAAAAAACACTTGCAATATTCACGTGTGGTTGACTTGTGTGATACACTTCAGATTCTAGGTATTTGTAAGGGCTAAGGTAACAGATTCTAGCTCTTGATTTTATTACATCTACCAAAAAGAGTATCTGAAGATAAAACAGATGTGTAAAGAAATTCCATGCAGGAGTGTGAAGAATTCTGGACAGGCATGGATCAATACCAAACAACCTAGCTTTGTTAGGCAGCACCACAAACTCCTTCACTGCCCAAATATTTCTAGATCTAGGTTTTTTTTCTAGGTTTTTTCTGTTTTAAAACAAAATAGTGACTTGAGTTACATTCTTGGTTGTAATTCATTAATTTGGCTTTATATATATTGTCTGGAAAAGGATATGTGAACCATGTTTTGGAATATCGTATGTATAATTGACTTTCAAAGAGCGGAATGATTCAGGATATGGTGCTTCAGAAATGTGAAGAAGAAGTGTTTATCAGAAAAGGCACATAAAAAATAATAGTAATGAGCATATAAAGTACAGTGGAACCTCGATTTATGAGCATAATTCGTTCCAGAAACGTGCTCGCAGTCCAAAGCACTCGTATATCAAAGTGAATTTCCCCATAAGAAATAATGGAAACTCAGATGATTCATTCCACAACCCAAAACTATATAAAAATGATTAATACAAAATATAAAGTAAAAATACATAAAACAAATTAACCTGCACTTTATCTTTGAAAAGAATCATGGCTGGTGTGAGTGAGTTTCTAAACTCTTGTGGGAATCCACCCAATGGGACGACATACGGAAGAGCGTCCCAAAGCAATCGCAGTCTCCCAGCGCTGTAGCAGTTCGCCGTAAAAGCAAATCCGAAAAGATCGCGGACATGCTATAAGCGCCTGCCGTCGATGGGTGATACAAGGAACAAGGAACATTATAAATGCGCAGGGCACAGTACTACTTGGCCACGATCCTGCCCGACCGCTGTGTCTGTGTATAGGAAAGTGGCAGATCCCGCTACAATAAATAACCGCACTGTTGCTTTTTCAAGCTGAATAAAGCTGGTGTCGCTAAAGTACTGAGACTCAGCCTCGTGTTTTGGGGTGCATGACAAGGACTCGCACATTACAACACACACGCGTGCGCACACACACACACACAGTCACAATGCTGTAGTAAACAGTATACGCTCATACGGATATTGACTATATGAGTGAGGCACGGCGACTTAGACGGAGAATAGGAGACGATTGCCCACAATCCCGCAGAGAGAGAGAGAGAGAAGAACCATCAGCTCAGTTGTGATTACATGACGCTCAGCAGACAAAGCGTATACATACTGCTCGTACTGCAAGACCTCGCTCATTTATCAAGTCAAAATTTATTAAAAATTTTAGCTTGTCTTGCAAAACACTCGTAAACCAAGGTACTCGCAAAATGAGGTTCCACTGTATATGAGTAGGATGAGAGAGGCATGACTATTGTGATGTGCATGTGTAACAGAGGCGCTGTATAGGCACCTGACCCGACACAGACGGACACAGAGGCACGTATGAAACACAAAGGGACTTTATTTTTCTTCACCCGTGGGCGCACATCTTCCCCGTGACCCACAGGCAATACACAGTCCATAAAGCACTTCTATAACAAACCAACAAAACACTCTTCTCCTTTTACCACCACTCCTCCTCTGTCTTAGTCCTCCTCCTCCCGACTCTGGCTCCTGAGTGGTGGTGGCTAGCCCTTTTTATAGCTCACCCGGAAGGGGCTGAAGATTCGTCCAGCCGAGCTGTTGAAACCAGACAGCCCCCCCTAGCGGCCACCCCGGGCCCCAACCAGGCTGTGGAGGACTCAATCTCCCATGGAGCCCTGCGGGAGGTTGGGGAATCACCGTCGGCCAGGGAGGCTGCCACCAAGTGTCCTGGGGGAGGTATTGGGCTGCCCATGGTTGCTCCCCTGGAACATAAGCAGCAGGGGCGTCCCGGCCAGGCATGGGACCCGACCGTTCGTCACAGCATGTTAGTGAGATTTAGTAGGCAATAGTATTAATAGTGACTGAGGACAGAATAAACAGGAAAAAAAAACAATATAAGGCATTTGGTGTGACACAATCATTAAAATGAAAACAAGAGCAGTAAATATATCAGAGTGCAGAGACATGGGTGCAAGGTACACAGAGAAGAGGAGGACATGGGTTGAGTGCAGAAATTAATAACAAATTTTGAAGACACTCCAAACTACTACTGAAAATAATGTACTTAAATTACATAGGCAGTAGTAAAGCATTAGTCTATTCACTCTTAAAAAACTGTTGTGTGCTGTTTTGATTTTCTCTGTGATTTTTCTGTGACTATTTGTTAGGTGGTACATTAAAAAGTACAGCCTCCTTGTGTAATAATTTCCTTTGATATTTGTATTTTAGCTAAGAGAGCCAATAAATTAGAATACATACATCCAGCCTTAGTCTTGCAGGAATGGAAAGGTGAATTTTAAATTGCCCACTCAGTAACAGTCATAATAAGGTGGGAAGGAGGAGAGATTTACCTTGGATGATCAAGTATCAGTCTTGCCTTTTGCAGTGCCAGTCATTGATTAAATAATTAGGCAAGGCTCCTACTTTATTTACCTTACTTTTCCCTTTTGTAGGAGGCAGGCCATGGGCCATTAGACTTACATCAATGTAACTGAAGCACTCAAGAAACAGAATAATATAATTTATTGATAAAATTAAGGATTATAGAAATATGATAACTGCATATGTATGTTGACATATAAGATCGCCTAGACAGACAAACATATAACATCGAGAGGCTGGATGTTTACTTGCTTTAATTTGCCTTGGCACAGATAAACAGTTTAATTATACCAAGTCTTTAAAGGTGATGACCAATGTTGTGTAGAGTTCTTGCCTTGTTGTTGCTCCAGGCTCAAGTGGAGGGTCCTTCTTACTTGATAGTACACTCTTTCTCATTGCTGAATGATCCCTTGTTTGTGGTGTTCTGTGATGCTGCTTTCTCAGCTTGTTTTCTGCTTTTAGGCCGTTTGCTGTGTCATCTGCAACTTTATAGGCAAAAGCATTACTCTTTCTGGCTCAAAAGTTTTGATGCTGAAGTTCCCTTCTTGAAGTAATGGCTGTTTCTCAGCCTTTTCAACCCAGTGGCCCACAGCTTGGCTTGGCAGAGAGACTAATACACAAAGAGAATGAGATTGTCATTTCTTAGCTCCCCAAACAGAGAAAATCTCATCAGTTTTTAGATGCAGAGAGAAGTTTCAGAAGGTCATTTGGCAGAGCGAGAGCACAGTTTTCCCCTGGGGTGTAGTGCCGCAGAGGGAGTGCATTGAAGGAGTCTCTGGGGAGTCCAGTGAGAGTGTCTAGAAAATATCCTCAATTGGGTGTAAATAGTTTTAAGGGAATGTATAATTTCTCTTGATTGGATTAAAATCATTCCCAGTTACAAAATCAGTGCCTCCTAATAGATGAGTTCTTCTGTCCATCAGAGTAGTCATTCATTGATTTACAGCTGTTTATTCTTGGTTGAGTCTATTTTGCACCTTCTGGCTCAAGAAGTCTGCAGAGGGGCCTCTGGGGAGATGTCAGTTCAACTCTGATTTGCTTTCAGATGAAGTACTGGCAGATCTTAGTACAAGCTGGAGTTCAGTCTCTTATTTTGGAATTTAAGTGGGGATTTTGTGCAGCTGGGTTTTATCTAAGTCTGCTTACTTAAGAGTCTGGTGGGCCACTAAAGAATAGCAGAAAGGGCATTGTCCACTTTGTCCAACTAAGATATGTTTGTCAAAAAGGACATGTTTCTGGTGACTGTTCCATGTCCCTGCGCCCATCTCCACTTAAATTCAGGATTCTGTCCCACTTTGGTCATAATGATTCAATGTATGTTTAAAACTTTTTGTACTGGGAGCAATCAAAGTGAAGGGTTAAAATAGTTATACATTATACATTAAAAATGAAAGAAATGAAAAGAGCTTTCGAAGAGAATCTTGTCTCCTTGTCATTTTTGGATGTTGGTGCACCTATTGTGTATGGATGAATGTTTTTGCTGCATTTACATTTTTGCTTTTCTGGCATTAATGAACTGGAAAATGTGAAAAACTAATTTCATCAGCAGAAAGCATTTGCACACACTATAAACAAGAAGTTCAGTCAGATCTCTTGATACCACCTGTGACCTTCTTTGCATTGATCTTTCATTTCAAATATATGTTTTGGCATTTCACAAGTAGCATAAATGTATACAATATGCTTTGCTGATATGTTGACAGAAGTGAATAGATGTGGGTGAAAAGGTGTGTCATTATGCCCTGTGACCAACTAGTATTACAACCTTGGCTGATTTCTGCTATGTGCCTGCTATAACCTGGAAAGTCTAAGGCTTCCTGGTCCCCTCAGTTGGAATACACACACAATATGGATCTATTCTTAGTCAGGTAGAGATATATTTTGAGAATTTCAAAGGATTTGGACGCAAAGCTAAATGAATGCTTACAAAGTGTGGTGTAAAAAAAATGGAAATTAGAGTGTCAACTAGACATGATTATGGTTCTACTAAAAAGCATACAGATAAATGCATTCTTAAACTTTGGAATAATATTCTTTGCTGGAGAAGTAGATAGATAGACAGACAGACAGACAGACAGACAGACAGACAGACAGACAGACAGACAGACAGACAGACAGATAGATAGATAGATAGATAGATAGATAGATAGATAGATAGATAGATAGATAGATAGATAGATAGATAGATAGATAGATAGATAGATACTTTATTAATCCCAAGGGGAAATTCACATACTCCAGCAGCAAAAAAATATTAAATTAAAGAGTAATAAAAATGCAGGTAAAAAAACAGACAATAACTTGAATAGTGTTCAACGTTTACCCCCCCTGGTGGAATTGAAGAGTCGCATAGTTTGGGGGAGGAATGATCTTCTCAGTCTGTCAGTGGAGCAGGACAGTGACAGCAGTCTGTCGCTGAAGCTGCTCCTCTGTCTGGAGATGACACTGTTTAATGGATGTAGTGGATTCTCCATAATTGATAGGAGCCTGCTGAGTGCCCGTTGCTCTGCTACGGATGTCAAACTGTCCAGCTCTATGCCAACAATAGAGCCTGCCTTCCTCACCAGTTTGTCCAGGCGTGAGGCAGTAGCACATTGTTATAAAGGGAATTTTGAAGCCTGCTGGCTGAGGGAATGTGTAGATATAGCAATATCTGCACCATCTTTAATCTGTTAATGCATCTTGTAGAAAAACTGTTGAAGAAAATGTACAGTATAAGGGTGTTAGATAATGAAGCCATGTTTGTGAGATAAATATTACAGTGCTCTTCATGTATATAAATGGTGTTTTAACCACTACATCATATGCCTGGAATTTCATTAAATATTATTAATCAGAAAACAAATTTTTACATATAAACTGCTCAAAAAAATTAAAGGAACAATTTGAAAACACATCAGCTCTCAATGGGAAAAAACTCATGCTGGATATCTGTACTGATATGGACTGGGTAATGTGTTAGGAATGAAAGGATGCCACATCGTTTGATGGAAATTAAAATTATTAACCTATAGAGGGCTGAATTCAAAGACACTCCGAAAATCAAAGTGAAAAAATGATGCAGCAGGCTAGTCCATTTTGCCAAAATTTCATTGCAGCAACTCAAAATCGTACTCAGTAGTTTGTATGGCCCCCACGTGCTTGTATGCATGCCTGACAATGTCGGGGCATGCTCCTAAAGAGACGACGGATGGTGTCCTGGAGGATCTCCTCCCAGATCTGGACCAGGCCATCACTGAGCTCCTGGATAGTCTGAGGTGCAACCTGGTGGCATCGGATGGACCAAAACATAATGTCCCAGAGGTGTTTTGTTGGATTTAGGTCAGGCGAGTCAATGGTATCAATTCCTTCATTCTCCAGGAACTGCCTGTATACTCTCGCCACATGAAGCCGAGTATTGTTGTGAACCAGGAGGAACTCAGGACCCACTGCACCAGCATAGGGTCTGACAATGGGTCCAAGGATTTCATCCCAATACCTAATGGCAGTCATGATGCCGCTGTCTAGCCTGTAGAGGCCTTTGTGCCCCTCCATGGATATGCCTCCCCAGATCATCGCTGACCCACCACCAACCAGTCATGCTGAACGATGTTACAGGCAGCATAACCTTCTCCATGGATTCTCCAGACCATTTCACGTCTGTCACATGTGCTCAGCATGAATCTCCTCTCATCTGTGAAAAGCAAAGGACACCAGTGGTGGACCTGCCAATTCTGGTATTCTATGGCAAATGCCAATCAAGCTCCATGGTGGCAGGCAGTGAGTACAGGGTCCACTAGAGGACGTCAGGCCCTCAGGCCACCCTCATGAAGTCTGTTTCTGATTGTTTGGTCAGAGACATTCACAACAGGTGGCCTGCTGGAGGTCATTTTGTAGGGCTCTGGCAGTGTTCATCCTGTTCCTCCTTTTGCCAAAGGAGCAGATACCAGTCCTGCTGATGGGGTAAGGAACTCCTATGGCCCTGTCCAGCTCTCCTAGAGTAACTGCCTGTCTCCTGTAATCTCCTCCATGCCCTTGAGACTGTGCTGGGAGACACAGCAAACCTTCTGGAAATGGCATGTATTGATGTGGCATCCTGGAGAAGTTGAACTACCTGTGCAACCTCTGTAGGGTCCAGATATCGCCTCATGCTACCAGTAGTGACACTGACCGTAGCCAAATGGAAAACTAGTGAAAAAACAGTCAGAAAAGATGAGGAGGGAAAAATGTCAGTGGTCTCCACCTGTTAAACCATTCCTGATTTGGGGGTTGTCTCATTGTTGCCCCTCTAGTGCACCTGTTGTTAATTTCATTAACACCAAAGCAGCTGGAACTGATTAACAACACCCTCTGCTACTTAACTGACCAGATCAATATCCCAGAAGGTTCATTGACTTGATGCTATACTCTGATTAGAAAGTGTTCCTTTAATTTTTTTGAGCGGTATATATATGGAGGTGACCAGGCAGACTGGTGACCAGGGCAACCTGGGTGCAAAACATTAATGAAGACCTTCATTTATTGGGTATGAATTAGACAGAAGCACAATCACTGGCACTTGATAAATCTGCTTAGCATCATCATATTTCTGCCTTAGGTACCATGCAACACAAAAAGTCATAAGAAGAAAAAGAACGTGGAGGCGTATCCTAACATATATTTGTAACTATGAAATCCAATAGAATTATTTAAAGAATGACAGTGCACTAAGCTTTTGTTACAGTAACCTTAGAGTTTATATGATGCTGACAAACTAGTAGAACAAGTTAAAATTAGATTAATTGATTAATATTGAAGAATTGCAGTACATTGAATGGTTACATAAACTCTGAATGCCAGTCGGGTAATCTTTAGTTTTATTTTAAAGGATAAGCTCCATAAATATTAGATAGAAAATAAAATTAGTTTTCTTTAATTCCTTTATTCTTTTTGTGTGAAATAATTTTAATATTTTTATTATTTATTTATCATGTTATGTAACCCTTTTCCCTATAATTTTATAAAAAAAAGTCTATTCAAGCTTCACACAGCATTTAATGTGCAAGTAAATAGTCCACTGATGTTTTCTAAAAAAAAAATACTATTAAATGGAATGGATGCTTGCAAAAGTTCAAACAGGCAAGGCAATGCATTTCTCTTTGTCTTTTTAACACTACTATAGTCTATTTTTTATTGAATTCACCTTAGCTATAGGTTCTTTTGTTTACTTTTTTCCTTGCTTGCCAACTTTACCCTGGAGGAAATTGCCTTTTCCATTGTCTCAACCTAATTTAATTTTTCTTGGCTTGCAGGTTCCATGTCCAGGATAGCTGAATTTTGTCTTGAAAAGAAAATTTTCCTTAGCAGAATTTCATATTTGACTGTGGTATTCAGTATTTGAAGTTAAGTAAAGTTCAGAATACTAAAAGGAATAAATAATGTTTGTTCTAGGTGTTACCTTAAAATACACTTTCAACATGAAAAGTATATTTTTCCATTCAGGGTGACACTCTGACACAGTGGTTAAAGCTGCTGCTTAACTGCTGCTGATTTGTGAGTTTAAATCCTGGGCTGATCATTATTTGTTTACAGTTTACGCATTCTCTTTGCGGCTATATGAGTTTTTCTCTGGGTGCTCATTTTTTCTTCCCACATCCCAAAATTGTGTAGGTTATGTACAGTAGATGGGTGACTCTAAATGATAGTAAATGTAACCTCAGATAGAGTTTTCCCCAACGTGTTCAAGGTACAGATGCTGGCCTTGTAACTCACTTGACTGAATGAGCTTAAACCTGGAAGGATAAATGGATTCTATGCATTTGTTTATCACTGGCAGCCCCTCAAAATAGGTTCTTGCTCTCACCTGGCTAAATAATAGATATGGGAAGGAGTATAACATAGATAGATACAGATTATTTTGGAAAGACAGGTAAAACTGAAAAGGTGGGGGAGTCACCATTTATGTAAAACAGGATTTGAACACAAGCCTCCTTCAATTAGATGGTGAGCCACAGCGTAGTGAGGATGTTTAGATTCAACTAGACAATATCAGGGTTCAAGGCCTCATATTAACAGCGTGTTACAAATCCCCTAATGTAGACAATGCTTTCAATTTACATTTTTTAAAATATTGAAAAGGAGAGTTAAGAAGGCAATGTTATAATCATGGGGAATTTTATACACACAAATTTTAACTTGTGCTCCACTATATGTAAGGCTAGCCAAAGACAGGAGTTTTGGAGGTAAAAATTTTTTTTTTTTTACATAATTTGTTAAAGTGATGTAGGAGACCTTCTGTGACAAGACCCTGAAGGTTGCTGAGGGTTCTGTTGGTGTTACCGGTGTTACAAGAAGGAGGTGTTTCTCTCACAGGGCACCCTGGATATCATCGAGAGGAGAAATGAGAAGGACGGCAGTGAGGGCTCTGAGGGCAGATAAAGAGGTGTTTGTTAGAGGAATCTGTGAGCAAGTGACACACCATCTGTGGTCTAGCGACCCACGTCCTGCTTATAGGGGAATTGAAGCATTACACACATCTGAATCTGTTCCTCAGCGAGTCGCAGTCGCAGTTGTGACATGCTGGGCTGGCTATTTTGAGCAGCTGTTCAAAGCTGATCCTCCGGCTAGGACGTTGGATATCTCTGGGTCCACAGTTCTTGAGGCTGATCCTCCAGTTAGCTATGAACCACCCAATCTCACTGAGATTGCTCCAGGCTGATGGTAAGACTGTCCTCCTGGCATTGCAAGCAATCTTTGCTTCCATTTGGGAGACTGGGATCATCCCAACTGACTGGAAAACGGGACTTGTCATCCCTATATGGAAAGGGAAGGGTGATTGCCTGGATTGCAACAATTACAAGGGGATAACACTGCTCTCGGTGCCGGGTAAGGTCCTTGCTAGGGTCATCCTCAATAGGATCCGTGATCACTTGCTCACCTACCAGTGACTGGAACAGTCTGATTTCACGCCTAAGAAGTCTACCATCGACCGCATCCTGGCACTGAGGGTTCTCATGGAGCGCAAACGCGAATATCGGCAGAGTTTCTTTGCAGCCTTTGATGATATTTGTAAAGCGTTTGACTCAGTTGATCGAGCTGCCTTGTGGACATCCTGAGGGTTCACGAAATCACCTCGAAGTTGCTGGATATCATGATCGGCGTATACACTGGTACTGTGAGTGCTGTGCAGAGTGGAGGCAGAACCTCTGTGTTTTTACCAGTTGATTCTGGGGTTCGTCAGGGGTGTGTTCTTGCTCCTACTCTGTGCAATGCTTGTATGGACTGGGTGTTGGGCAAGGTCGTGGGGTCCAGCGGCTATGGGGCATTTGTTGGTGAAGAAAGATTCATGGATCTTGACTTTGCGGACGATGCTGTGATCATAAAAACCAAGATCTGGGCTTTTAATGATCTCTTGGGCACAGCCATCAGCAGTGTGTATGTTTGCGGAAAGAGAGTGTGGAGAGAGCATGGGGGGGTCATGAGTTTGCTGGAAAGGGGTTTGTGGTGCTCCCGATATCTATGCAAAAGGACGAAGGTCCAAGTCTTTAGAGTCCTGGTGCTTCCTGTCTTGCTATATGGTTGTGAGACATGGACACTATCCAGTGACCTGAGACGAAGACTGGACTACTTTGGTACTGTGCCTCTCCAGAAAATCCTTGGGTACCGTTGGTTTGACTTCGTGTCAAATGAGCGGTTGCTCATGGAGTCCCGAATGAGGCACATTACTTGCATTGTGAGGGAGTGTCAGTTACAGCACTATGGCCATGTGGCGCGTTTCCCCAAGGGTGAACCAGCTTGTAAGATCCTCATTGTTGGGGACCCGAGTAGGTGGAACAGGCCAAGAGGTCGCCCACGTAATACCTGGTTGTGGCAGATAGACGGTCATTTCTGGAGGGTGGGATTGGACCGCATGTCTGCCTGGGGGGCTGCCAACCGGGATCCCAAGTTGTATCGTCATGTAGTGGGTGTGGCAACGCACTGTACCAGTGCATGCTCCTCAACTTGAGTTGACTTGTTAAAGCACCAATGATGGCGGAATCCTGTCCAGATGTAGTATTCTATAATAATCAGGATAGAATTCAGAAGATAGATATGATTGAACAATTAAGGATCTAGTTACCATAATGTAATAAATTTTGCAGTGTTTTGACAGAGTGCACATATTATCTCATTGTATAAAATGGGTAATCAGTTTGATTGTAGTAACCAGAAACCAGTAAGCTTAACATGCATCACAGGTAAATTAAGGGAACAATAATTAATGAAATGATTGAGTAACACATGTCTAGAACGGGAGTATTACCAGATAGTCAACATGGGTTCAAATGGGAAAGGTTGTGTTTCACTAATAATCTATTAGGAAGCAACAAAAGCATACGATAAGGCAGTTGCAAATTATATTATTTATCTTGATTTTCAGAAGGCTTTTGATATGTACCACATGAAAAATTAGAGATCCTGAATCAGGAATTCAGGGTGTGATGTATAGGTTGCTACCAATTTACCTCAAACACAATAAGCAAAGGGGAAAGGTGAGGGTCACGTTTTAAGAATTAGGTGATGTTAAAAGTGGTGTCCTGCAAGGATCAGTGCTGGGGTTGCTACTCTTTTATATATCTATTACAAAAAAAAATCTTGGAAGGAGACGAGACATGATTTTCTCGGAGAGACACTTATACGTCCCACAAGAAAGAGATTTAACCACGCCTGGGTCCGAAAATAAAGGAAAAAGAGTTGATGACAAAGTAGAACGTTGTAAAGAATTCAAAAATGTTGGCGCGGTACACATGCAGAGCAGGTTAGAGATAATGGAAGTACGAAAATTCAAAAGTCTCAAAAAAAGGATAGGAAAGATTGCATTAGTGCAAACAAACAGAAATTATTACTCGATGAAATAATGGAACAGCGAAAAGAGATTGAATATATTGTTCAGATTTAAACTTTAAGTCGGAGACTTGTAGATCATCTAATTCATGTTGCCAGTGAGAATTAAAAGATTCCAAAAACGGTGCGGTATGAAGTCCTGTAAGATGGAGACTTTTAACATGAGATTTTTTCAACTTATGCCCTACTTACAACTATTTTCAAACAAGACCATGGTCCTCTAACCACAGTCGTGTGAATGCTTTTGGCAGACACACTTCCTGCGCTCTCAGCTCTTATAAATTTTATCAGGACAATAATTTTATACATTCTAGATGACACGACAACGACAAAATAAAGAAGAAAGAGCATGGACAAAAATTTGTTAAAAGGTGTTTTATTTATTAGAGAGAAAGAAACTATATACACACACAGGCAGTTATACGTTGCGTTGTCATAATGAATGTCCAAACACAAAATCAAAATTCAATGCAATCTTGAAGAAAATTTAATTCCAAATATTGTTTTTACGAAAGTTTTAAAGTAAAAGTGAAAGTTTTCCTTTGAAAATAATCTCTTTAAATTGTATATCCAGCAAACCAAACCTAGGGGTGGGCAAGTGAAGTGAGCAGAGGGCAGAACCCCCTAGTGTATATAAATATAAACTATTAGAACAAGAATATAATAAATAAGCTTGTTAAGTTTGCAGATGATACCAAACTAGGTGGAAGGGCAGATAATGTAGAACCAGCTGAATCATTATGGAAGGACTTATACCATATAGGCTTGGGCAGATTTGTGGCAGACGAAGTTGAATGTAAATAAATGTAAAGCATTACACATAGGCAGTAGACATTTTAGAATTGAATACATAATGGGAAGACTGAAACTTGAAAGTACTCCTTATAATAAGGATCTAAGTGTCATACAGAACTCATCACTAACTACATCAAGACAGTGTACAGAAGCGATCAAGAAGGCTAATAGGATGTTAGGTTATATATTACGATGGGTGGAGTACAAGTCAAGGGAGGTTATGCTTCAGCTGTGTAGTGCATTAGTGAGACCTCACCTGGAGCACCATATACAGTTTGTCCCCATATTACAAACAAACATAGCACTGCTAGAGAAAGCCTGGGGAAGAACAACTATGGTAATTTTGGGACAATGAGGTATAAAGGGAGATTGAAGGAGATGAACCTTTTCAGTTTAAAAAGATTGGGATTAAGAGGTGACAGAGGTTTTTAAAATTATGAAAGGGATTATGCAGTGGATCCCAGCTGTTACATTAAAATCATTAGTGTATGATAAGAAAATTGTCAAGAGCAGATTTCCACACATGTTAGAAAGTTTTTCTTTACACAAAGAACCATAGTCATATGTAATAAATTGCCACGTAGTATAGTAGAGAGTAGGAATAAAATGACATTTAAATCTTGACTTAATGGCATTTTAGAAAATCCAGGTGAATAGGACGAATCAGCTTGTTAAGGTGAACGGTCTGTTCTTGTCACTATTGTTCTAATATTCTAATGCTGCTAAATCCTAACAACCCTAAAACTGGATCAGACAGGTTCAGTGAATGAATAAATGAAGGGACATATTATAACTCAAGTGTATGAATTCAAAGAGCAGATTGCCTTCTTGTGCAATCCAAATGTTGCATCTAAGAACTAACAGTATTTACTAAACATTTTGAATGTGTATGTGGCAGTTCTTTTATGTTTTTGAAAGGATGTTATTATTTTAACGATTTCAATGTTTTCGGATGAAATCAGATATACTGATTACCATTTGCATATAAATGTATTTCTTCTTTATATATAATACGCTACCGTGGCTGTTCGTTTGTCTGTCCAGGATTTTAAATCACCTGTAGCTCGCAAACCATTTGAACTATCCATCCATCCATCCATTTTCTAACCCGCTGAATCCGAACACAGGGTCACAGGGGTGTGCTGGAGCCAATCCCAGCCAACACAGGGCACAAGGCAGGAAACAATCCTGGGCAGGGTGCCAACCCACCGCAGGACACAGTTGTATCTCTACCTTTACATTACAATGTCCTAGATAAGTAATTAACTTTGAAAATGATAGCAGAGGTATAATAGTGTACCTCAAGTTGAACTTTTAAAATACAACTTGAGGAAAGTATGGAATATCTATTATTTTTTGTCCTTATTTGATTCCCGTCATATGACCTACAGTAAATGTGCTGCCAGGATTGTTAATGGCTCCCCAAGCCACAGAATTGGATAAGATGGCTAAAGAAAATGGTGGCGTCATTAATTTTGCTATAAATATAACCAGAGATAATAATTTGCACATACTTAGCGTAGTAAGCTGCTAATTCAATTTATGTCTGAGTAGTTGTCTTTTCAAAATCAGAGAACACTTGAGCAAAAAACAAACAAAAAATAAAACAAATATCAAAGAGATAATGTCTCAGTCAGCCATTCTTAACCACCATAGGAGAAACCCAAAGGAACTTTAAGTCCAACCCCCTCTCTGATGAAGTGGATAAAATACAGAAATGAAAGGAAAGGGGAGAGAGAGCCCAGATTTATAGGAAATCCTTTCCAAATGGAGTCTCCTTCCTTTGCTGTCCGGAGTTTTGTGGTTCAAGAACTGGGCTCCTTAGTCATTTAAGGAAACTATGAAAAGCTTCAGGGGTATCATTCTCATTTTAAGTGACTGCCAAAAGAGGCTAGACAACCAAGATCATTTATTCTTTTTTTCGAGTAAGCAAATGTCTCGGGCTCAAATGAATTTAAAATACTTTTAGGTATATACCTTAGAGGGCATAAGTGATGCCAGTGGGGTAGCAGTTCAAATTGAGCACAGACACAGTTACCATTTCCTCATATGTTGAGGATCTTCCTCCAATCTGGTCTTTTATAGAGTAACTTCAGTCTTCTGAGAGACCCACTGCTATTTTAGAATAGCTGTTTACTACATATTGGAAGCTGTTAGTGCTTTTAAAGTGAGTGATAAGAAAAACAGATCAAGGAGAAAGAACTGTTTCAGTGAAGGAACTGCAAGTGTCAGTCTGATGAAATTGTGGACAATGAATGACTTCAGCTTTTAAAGATGTAGTGTCACTGGTGTGCTTTTTTGATTGTTTCTTTGTTCTGATTTCAGAGTGCTATAAAAAACAATTCTCTCTCATATTGAATTAGCTGAGTTAGTCTTTGTAATTCTTCTAGAAATGAATTACCATTTACTTTCTCTTGAAAATGCTTACATGAAGAAGTATGCAGTTACACCTTGATCCTAAGAAGAATGAGGAACAGGACAGCAGCATTGGAAAACTTAACCATTTGTATACTTATTTTTAAAGTGCATAACAAGAATGTACAAAGACTTGTGGTTAACTTGTACTATACTGGTAACACTTTAGTTTAGGTACTGCAAAAATGCATCTATTATTCATTTAGTCTTATGTAACAAAACCTTAACAAACGCTTCTGTTGGTCTTTGTTATGCTTATAACACATAACTAGAGAGGGTATTCATTTCTGTGCAGTTCGACGTAATAAGGCCCTTTGATATGCAGGTAAAATAACTTGCTATTTTGAAGGATTTCCAGGTTTTATTATCTATATATATAAAGGAGAGTTGGGATCCGAGAGACTGTGTTTGTGGAGGGATGGAGAGTTAAGGCGGGTGGTGGAGTCACGTGATCATCTCTCCTCCCATTCACCTCATTTCATTCACTTCATTTCGCTCCAAGCTGAGCTCCGCAGCTGATGCGGTCTTGCCGTTCTTTTTCCGTAGTGTTTAGTCCTTTCTCCTTTACTGATTTACTGTTTAGTAGACGCGGTATTTACTGAATAGTATTTTTCTCCTTTAGTGTTTCTACTTAGTGTTTCTTAGTGTTTAGTAGATGCAGTGTGCCAGTGTTCCCGGCGGTGTTGTGGTTTACTGTTACTTTCGACTTCGTATTTGTACTTTAGTGTTTAGTAGACTTTTACTTTATCTCATTTAGTGTTGTTCCCGGTGGTGTTGCCGTTTTTTACTGTTAGTGTCTACTTAGTGTTTGTGTTTAGTGTTATGGAAAGAGTGATCTTACCACTGTCAGATTTTGCAATGAATGAGTTGGTAAATAATGATTATTTATCAACAGATCACATGAGCAAATTCAACGAAATTTTAGCTGCGCATACAATTTTCCAACCTCAAGAGATTTTGCTAATGTGGACTCCTGACATACCTATAATGCCCATTCCACAAAATGCAAAACATTTTCAAATATTACCTTCTGTAGCTACTGAACGAGTGACTCACTGGGTGTGTACCTACGTATTATGATGGTGCTGTAATTCATGTCTATGACAGTTTGAAACGCTGATAAAAAATTCAACCTCACCGAAGAGCAGCTTCGTTTCCTTCATGCTTTGTTTCCTTACAAACCTCCCATAGTTTATGAAGACGCACAACAACAATTAAATCATACAGATTGTGGTGTACAGTAATCCCTCCTCCATCGCGGGGGTTGCGTTCCAGAACCCCCCGCAAAAGGTGAAAATCCACGAAGTAGAAACCATATGTTTATATGGTTATTTTTATATTGTCATGCTTGGGTCACAGATTTGCACAGAAACACAGGAGGTTGTAGAGAGACAGGAACTTTATTCAAACACTGCAAACAAACATTTGTATCTTTTTCAAAAGTTTAAACTGTGCTCCATGACAAGACAGAGATGACAGTTCCGTCTCACAATTAAAAGAATGCAAACATATCTTCCTCTTCAAAGGAGTGTGCATCAGGAGCAAAGAATGTCAGAGAGAGAGAGAAAAAAGCAAACAAAAATCAATAGGGCTGTTTGGCTGTTAAGTATGCGAAGCACCGCCGTACAAAGCAGCTGCAAGGAAGGGAGCAATTGTGAAGGTAGTCTTTCACCATTTTTTAGAGAAGCGTCCGTATCCTCTAGGCCAGTGTGCGAACAGCCCCTCTGCTCACGCCCCCTCCGTCAGGAGCAGAGAATGTCAGAGAGAGAGAGACAGAGAAAAACAAACAATCAAAAATCAATACGTGCCCTTCGAGCTTTTAAGTATGCAAAGCACCGTGCGGGAAGCATGTCGCTTAACAAAGCAGCTGCACAGAAGGGAGCAACGTGAAGGTAATCTTTCAGCATTTTTAGACGAGCGTCCGTATCATCTAGGGGTGCGAACAGCCCCTCTGCTCACACCCCTCCGTCAGGAGCAGAGAATGTCAGAGCAAGAGAGAGAGAGAGAGAGAAAAGCAAACAATCAAAAATCAATACGTGCCCGTCGAGCTTTTAAGTATGCAAAGCACCGTGCGCGAAGCATGTCGCTTGACAAAGCAGCTGCACAGAAGGGAGCAACGTGAAGGTAATCTTTCAGCCAGTAGCGTAGCGTGGGTGTCAGCCGCCCGGGGCAGAGGAAAATTCCGCCGCCCCCTTATTTAGGTATGGTTCAAATTTTTACAAGATATTATTATTATTTATTGTGAAATTTTGCCGCCCCCTAAAAGTGCCGCCCTGGGCGGGCCACCCCTGCCGCCCCCACTACGCTACGCCACTGCTTTCAGCATTTTTAGACGAGCGTCCATATCGTCTAGGGGTGCGAACAGCCCCCCTGCTCACACCCCTCTATCAGGAGCAGAGAATGTCAGAGAGAGAGAGAGAAAAGCAAACATTCAAAAATCAATACATGCTGTTTGATCTTTTAAGTATGCGAAGCACAGTGCGGGAAGCATATCGCTTGACAAAGCAGCCATATGTAAGCCCAGCAAGGAAGAGATCAATGTGAAGGTAATCTTTCAGTGTTTTTTGAGGAGCGGCCGTATCCTCTAGGGGTGCGAACAGCCCCTGTGCTCACAATATATTTGAGGAGTTTTATTTAACACTAGAATTACCAGAGTCTACGAAAAAACTCGTAGATCCGGCCCACCTTAAAACTGTTCTCACCTCTCTTTTGTCTTCTAAATGTGCCGATTAACAGGAGCAGCGAGCAGCCGGCTATTCCACCCCCCACCGTCGCCGAACGTTCACTAAGTTTTCCCAGCTCATGGCTTGTTTGATTATCTGGGAGTGACTGAACTGCTGGAGTTTTAGAATGAAAATAATAGATCGCTATTTGGAATACATGCATTTCATGCATGTTCCATTTCTACAGTAATCTGTGTAAACACATTGCTAAAACAGAAACTTTTTCATATTTTAGTAATAAATGTTACAAAATGTAGGCATAAACTATAGAATCTGTGAAGCCTGAAGTCCAAACATCAAATAAACATTTTCACAAAAGGTTCAAGGATGATACAGCAGCTTCCGTGGCTTAACGCTACGGTTTGCTGACTTGGGGCACAACAGCCCTGTCGTGCTACAGAGACGTGAGTTCAATTCTCAGCTTTGAAGGAAGTGTTTTTTTTTTTTTTCCTCAAACGGACATTGAATTTATAAATTGGTATGCACTGTAAATCGTTATCTTTAAAATGTCAATCGCGGTTATTTCTGTTGATTAATTCATGCTTTTTTACTTAGAGTCAGAACAGGAGCTTTTTCTGCTTATTCAGCTTCTGATCTGACTCAAACAGCGCCAGTATAACTTCACACCCGATCTGACGCTGTTCGTTTTCAAATAATATTGCATTACTTCGACGATGTTTTCTGATGGAAAAGTCTATTCAGGGGTCCTGGAGAGGAGGGTCCGTCGGATAGTCGAGCCTCGGATTCAGGAAGAACAGTGTGGTTTTCGTCCTGGTCGCGGAACAGTGGACCAGCTCTATACCCTTAGCAGGGTCCTGGAGGGTGCATGGGAGTTTGCCCAACCAGTCTACATGTGTTTTGTGGACTTGGAAAAGGCATTCGACCGTGTCCCTCGGGGAATCCTGTGGGGGGTACTCTGAGAGTATGGGGTACCGGCCCCCCTGATAAGGGCTGTTCGGTCCCTGTACGATCGGTGCCAGAGCTTGGTCCGCATTGCTGGCAGTAAGTCGAACCCATTTCCAGTGAGAGTTGGACTCCGCCAGGGCTGTCCTTTGTCACCGATTCTGTTCATAACTTTTATGGACAGAATTTCTAGGCGCAGCCAGGGCGTTGAGGGGGTCCGGTTTGGTGGGCTCAGGATTGGGTCACTGCTTTTTGCAGATGATGTTGTCCTGTTTGCTTCATCAGGCCGTGATCTTCAGCTCTCTCTGGATCGGTTCGCAGCCAAGTGTGAAGCGGCTGGGATGAGAATCAGCACCTCCAAATCCGAGACCATGGTCCTCAGCCGGAAAAGGGTGGAGTGCCCTCTCAGGGTTGGTAGCAAGATCCTGCCCCAAGTGGAGGAGTTCAAGTATCTCGGGGTCTTGTTCACGAGTGAGGGTAGAATGGAGCGTGAGATCGACAGGCGGATCGGTGCGGCATCCGCAGTAATGCGGGCGCTGCATCGGTCTGTCATGGTGAAAAAGGAGCTGAGCCGCAAGGCGAAGCTCTCAATTTACCAGTCGATCTATGTTCCTACCCTCACCTATGGTCATGAGCTATGGGTAGTGACCGAAAGAACGAGATCGCAAATGCAAGCGGCTGAAATGAGTTTCCTCCGCAGGGTGTCTGGGCTTTCCCTTAAAGATAGGGTGAGAAGCTCAGTCATCCGGGAGGGGCTCAGAGTAGAGCCGCTGCTCCTCCGCATCGAGAGGAGTCAGATGAGGTGGCTCGGGCATCTGATCAGGATGCCTCCTGGACGCCTCCTTGGTGAGGTGTTACGGGCACGTCTAACCGGGAGGAGGCCCCGGGGAAGACCCAGGACACGTTGGAGGGACTATGTCTCTCAGCTGGCCTGGGAACGCCTTGGGATTCTCCCGGAAGAGCTAGAAGAAGTGGCCGGGGAGAGGGAAGTCTGGGCATCTCTGCTCAAGCTGCTGCCCCCACGACCCGACCTCGGATAAGCGGGAGACAATGGATGGATGGATGTTTTCTGATTGGTACTATTCGCGTCATAAAATGATTTCTTCAAAACGTCACATATATTTGTCTCTTTCTTTTTTTAAAATGTGCGTTGTAGCACGCAGCAACTGGCCACCTGCATGTTCTCGCGCACACTGAATAAGACAGCGCTATATGCAATCATCAGATTCAAATGTTAACAGTTATATAGCACGGAATGGAAATCAGCAGTTCTTAGCATTGCACCACGCAAGCTGTCATATCAACCGCCTACTGTAACTTGCTTTCTTTTTTCTTCACTTATAGTCTTGAATAAAAGTGCACTTGTTTTGTTATACTTTTACATCAACATATGTTCCTGTGTTTGAGCTACATGGGCATGCTCAAAAAATACACGTATAATGCCACGAAAAGTGCATGCAGACACTTCAGTTCGCAAGCATTGGTACGACAATGCAGTCACAAGTACACTGCAGAGCTTTAGCGCGTCTTTATGTGAAAACAGCAGTATCAGATGGGGAGTGTCTGATGATTGCATATAGCGCTGAAGTTACTGCTCTTTACTATGCTTTCCTCTGCATGTCTGGGAGTACAAAAGAAACAGCTTACAGCAACACGTGGGGACTGGCAATATTGGGGGAAAAAAACACGTGGTCGTATGTATCATGATACACTGCAGAACTATAGAGCGTCTTTATGTGAAAACAGCAGTGTCAGGTGGGGGGCGGTAGGGAAGTATCCTGAACGCGACTGAGACAATGAAAAGTGAATTTAAAAAAAAAATAAAGCTAACCTTTACAAATATCATAAATTACACCAGCTGTTACAGACTGAAATCAAATGTATCTTTTTATTCTAAAATAGTGAAAATAAGAACACTTCTCAAAATGGAGTTGTGCAGGATCGAACTCACGACCTTTGGATTCCTAGTCAGCAACTGATACTGTTACGCCACGGAAGCATTGATAGCTAATGCGTGTCAAAGTCGCACACTAAGGCGGCTTTTTTTGGCGATGGCTTTTTTTTTTGTACCTTTTGTGAAAGTGTTTCTTTGATATTTGGACTTCAGGCTTCATACATTATATAGTTTATGCGTACATTTTGTAATTTGCTACTAGAATATTGTAAACCGTTTCTGTTTTAACAATGTGTTTACACAGATTACTGTAGAAATGCAACACATATGAAATGCATGTGTTCCAAATAACAATCTTATTATTTCTACTCTAAAACTCCACTTCACTCCCAGATAATCAATCAAGGCATTAGCTGGGAAAAGCTTGTTTACGTTCTAAGTCGTTGGGGGGATGGAATAGCCGGCTGCTGGCAGCTTGTCTTTATCAGTACATTTAGATGACAAAAGACGCTGGTGCAGAGGTGAGAAAGGTTTTAAGAAGCGATTTAAGGTGGGCCGGATCTACGAGTTTTTTCGTAGGCTCTGGTAATTCTAGTGTTAATACGTAATACACGCTCTGGTTGGGTAGCTTCTCAGCCATCTGCCAATAGCGTCCCTTGTATGAAATCAACTGGGCAAACCAACTGAGGAAGCATGTACCAGAAATAAAAAGACCCATTGTCCGCAGAAATCCGCAAACCAGCAAAAAATCTGCGATATATATTTAAATATGCTTACATATAAAATCCGCGATAGAGTGAAGCCGCGAAAGTCGAAGCGCGATATAGCGAGGGATTACTGTATTCTCAATTGCATTTGCTGTTTATTGACCCAAGTGATCAAGTTTTTACTATTTCTTCAATGCGAAATCACTTACAAATAATTTTTGTTACTCGACAATTGCTTCCATTCCCTGTCGAAAGTAGCCAACGGGCAACACCAGTTACAAGTATTCAGTGCGTTCAAAGACCTGTACGAAGTACGGCCACTAACACAGTCACTCATAAAAGGGGAGATGACTCGGTGCAGGAAATGGGTATTGAAACTACCTTGGAAGACATGCAATCAACGAGGCGATTAAATGGATCTCAAGAGAGGTCTTCTAGGTTGGAAAAAAAGCGCTTGGCTGCCAAAACCATATATATATATGGTATATATATATATATATATATGTATATATATATATACACACACACACATATATATATATATATATACATATAAATATATATGTGTGTATATATGTATATATATATATATATATATATATATATATATATATATATATATATATATATATATATATATATATACATACACCTAATTGAGGCAACTATTTTTACTGGCGGTGGTTCAGGGGAGAGAGTTTTTATTCCTCGCATCCCCGTTATACCCTCTGATCTCCCATTTCAATTCAAACACCTCCAATTTCCGGTAAGGCTCTGCTTCACAATGACAATTAATAAGTCTCAGGGACAGACCCTACAAAAGGTTGGCATTGATTTGAGGCAAGATTGCTTTTCACATGGCCAACTATACGTTGCATGCTCAAGAGTAAGCTCAGCGCACAGCTTGGTCATATTACAACCGGAGGGGCGAACTGATAACATGGTATACAAAAATATCCTTAACAAATAATTATTGGTACATTTTCCCTCAGTTTATTATTTAAAATTTATTTTAAAGCAGTACTTTGCCTCTGTGAAGAGCTAGTATTTTGCTAGTTTTAAATATGCAATATCAAGAGAAATATGTCTCACTTAAGGCACCTCTGACCATTCCAAAATAAATAATCACTTTACTGATGCTTTACAAGTGTTATTAACACCAGAAGAAACCTATGTTAAGGTCTTATTATTCAAGAGTAAATGAGTAATAGATGCATTTTTTCAGTACCTAAACTAAAGTATTATCACTATATTTAATGTATTGTGTTTGAAAGGATGCAATCAGAATAGACACTTTACAATCTGCCATGCAACAAATCATTTATGTATAACATGAACCTGTGACCGGAGTCAGCCAAATACATCACTAATCTTCTGCCATGTATGCTGTATATCTATGATGCTAATTTGGAACATTTTTACAACATTCACTCCTGTTGCAGTATGTAAAAAGTAAAGAGAATCCAAAGGGGCAACTGTTAAGACTGGATCGGCTTTTTTTGGTTCTTCGTTACAAAACATGATAAATCAGTAAGCCTGTGGTCATTGAAGGAAGAAGACTTTACTTTCAAGAATAGCTATGGCGGATTAAGATATCAATGTCAGTAGTAGCTCTAGGCTTTGGTTCAATGGGGTCACTGTAAATATTGTACTAGGGCCTTAACCATAGATGCTTTCACGGTCCTTTTAACATCCTGACGTTGAAAAGAGAGCATAATAAACTAGACTAGACTTTGTTTAAATTCCCCTATGACCAACACCCAATTGTCTCTCATAAAATGGGTGTACAACCTGTTCGTTTAATTGGGCAGATGGATCACTAAACCCCCCACCTATACATGTACATTCCTCTTTTCAGTCTTTGTATTCACAGCTGCCATAGTTTTAATTCCTTGATGTGCTGCCCTGTAATTCCCTTGCGTTAGCTTCTGCTTAGTCTTGTTTTTGTACTGAGTTGTAGCTTCTTTAATTGCTAGGTTAAAGTATCCATTGGCTTGATTGTTTATTTTTTATTAAAATAGCCTTTGAGCTTTTCTATAATCCATGGTTTATTACTGCATTGTGATAATTTTTTCTCAGTTTCATTAACATAATGTAACATATTATGTAATATATTTTGATACTGCCCGTGATTTCTCATGTTAACTTAGGTTGAACTCCAGCATAAATATCCAGACTGAACATTTAAAAAGTTGTAGGGCTTCAGTGCTTGAGGCAGTCCATATATCCACTGTCTTCACCTTCCCATAGCACACCTCATTCCTCCTCATCTGCCAGCTTTTTTCTGCATTTCCCGTCAGTAATTCATAGTTTAGGTACTGCAAAAATGCATCTATTATTCATTTAGTCTTATGTAACAAAACCTTAACAAACGCTTCTGTTGGTCTTTGTTATGCTTATAACACATAACTAAAGAGGGTATTCATTTCTGTGCAGTTCGACGTAATAAGGCTCTTTGATATGCAGGTAAAATAACTTGCTATTTTGAAGGATTTCCAGGTTTAATTATCTATATATATAAAGGAGAGTTGGGATCCGAGAGACTGTGTTTGTGGAGGGATGGAGAGTTAAGGCGGGTGGTGGAGTCACGTGATCATCTCCCCTCCCATTCACCTCATTTCATTCACTTCATTTCGCTCCGAGCTGAGCTCCACAGCTGACGCGGTCTTGCCGTTCTTTTTCCATAGTGTTTAGTCCTTTCTCCTTTACTGATTTACTGTTTAGTAGACGCGGTACTTACTGAATAGTATTTTTTTCCTTTAGTGTTCATCCCATGCATGTAATCTCCAAACCACCTGATGGACGCGAAATATATTCTTTGACAGTATGAACTTCTTTGCACTTCAGCAGGAAGAGTCATGATTAAGTTGAAGAAATTGTGTGAGTACTATAAAGAGCTAAAACAAAACAAAAAAACTAAGTTATAGACACTGCAGTCCCTGCCGGTGCATTGATAATACTGTAGGCAGAGCATCAGCTATGTTTGTAAATAAAAATAATATATTAGAGCTTATACTATATACATGTAATATAGTATGGTACATACTCATGATTAGCTATTATATAAAGTGTAGACCCAATATGTATAATATCATTGACAAGTACAAGTACTAAAAATTTAATAAATCAAAAACTAGACAGTTATATTAGCAGTTATCAGCTAATTACCACTGTGATCACTGTTGTTTGCATCATTCTATAACCTTGGCCTTCTCTTGCAAAGTGTGTTGCATTGCCGCAGAGCCTGTGCTCAGCTGGTCTTGACACTGTGTAAAATGTTTTTGTAGGACAAAATGTCAAAATGATATTACACTTGAAACTCATCTCAACTTCTGTCTTAATTGGTGTACAGATAATGTAGTATTTTTGATTATAAAGAAAAGGGCAGTCCACACCTTGTGTGGGTGACAGAGATAATAGAGTGGAAAATTAATGAGCTGAGTAACCTGGGGGTTGGTGAGAGATTTGTCAAAGCAGTAGCATTACACATTGTAAATAAATGAATAGCATTTAGCTTGCCAAGCATACACAATACTGGCAACATGAAGATAGCTGCTGTTACATCTTTATCCAGTCGTGCATCTGAAGAGAGCTTTTCCTGCAACACTATTCATTCTGTAAGCAGCAGCATTAAATGTGTGCCCATTATACTTGTCTCCGGTATAAAAAAAAAAAATGCACGGAAGCTCATTCTGTAATTGTTGTGTGTTATTTTTTCCCCCACATTATAAATAAATGTGTTGCTTCACAGTTTGACACATAAAAATGCATTCTTGGTTTTGATTTTCCTTTGTATTTGCTTCCCTTTTTGTACAGTTCTGTTCAAGCTGTTGTTGATCGTGTTTGACATTAGTTGTGATGAAAGGTGATATCCAACATAGATTTTACATTAAGAAGTCGTACCTTTAGTTATAAATGCTGACGACACTTTTGATGACTAAATCAGTCGGCTAAGAAGCGTTTGTTTTTTTTTTTTTGTTTTTGCAGGTGTGCTTAAAGGGATTTGCTTTAATGTTTGACAAACATACTTGAAAATCCCTCAGGTGTTGGCTTTGATTTGTTTTGTTCCTAAACAACTTGTCAGTGAACTTTCTTTGCATTGTTTTTAAAGAGAAGAACAGTTTTATGCAGTGTTAACAAATTGTATTTATGTCTTCTTTCACATTCTCTTCTTGCTGGTTTTAAATTCCTTTGAAGCAGAATCTGATAGCAACAATTTCTTGAACATGTGGATAGATATTGGCGGTGCAGATAGTTAAGTTTGAGAACTTGCAGAACACAGCCAAAAAAGGAATTCTTGCACCCCCTAGTGATTGAGTTGTACATTTTTTTTTCTCTTATTGTGTGCTCTTAAAGTGTGCAGCTTGTTCTATTTTGGTTTATAGTAAAGGTTTATTAAATGTCTTCATAGTTAAAGAAATATTTTATAAATTAGGCTGGGTAATGAACTAAAACATGTATCTTGTGGAAGTATGCTTCAACATGCTTCCAAGTTGGGTCAACTGACTGATTTTCATCCGCAATGTCCAACTGGATGATTGGATTTCTTTGGCTTTAGTTGTTTACTGAACATTATTTTTACTTTGGAAACATTACTGATTTTGTTTAGATTTTCTTTAGTTAATATACAGTATCTTCCTACAATTTTCATTTTCATATCTCAGAAATTGTAGTTTCCTACACATTCACTGTCTTTAACTTGAAGGTAACACCTTGGACAAAATACTGTACTGCTAACAGAATCCTGACATGAAACAGACAAATTTAACTTAATTTTTTTTCTTCTTCCTATTCATTTTTTCCCAGTTCTCAGTGGGGTCAATTTGCTTGATCAACCTTCTCCATACACTTTGTCCTGCGCCGCTTCCTCAATTAAACCCTTTTCCTTCAGATGATCTTTTACTTTATCCATCCACTTCTGCATTGTCCTCTCTTGCTTTCTCTTGCCCTGTACTTCCATTCCCATCACTATTTTGCTTACATATTCATTGTCTGTTCTCATCACATGTTCATACCACTTGTACTTTCTTAGATATTTCTCCCAATTTTGACGTATCTGTGATTGTTTCATTTCTTACTCTGTCCTTTTTTTGTAACTCCACACAATAATCTCTACATTTTCATTTCTTCCACATCTAATTTCTTCCACCGCGCCCCCTTTACTGCGCATGTCTCAGCTCCATACATCATTGCTAGTCTTACCAGTGCTCTAAAAACTGTACCTTTAACCTTCGCCTCTTTGATCACACAATATTCCTTATATCTTCTTCCAACTGACAAGATTAACACAATACTCCTCATTACTGTGTCTTGCTTTCCTGATACACTGCAAAACAATTCAGACAAAAGAACTATGCTGCATTCCGTGTAATTATAATTAAGCAAAGAAAATATATTTTTTATGCAGCACTTTTCCAATGCTGAAAGTCCCTCACAAAAATTCAGGTTTTAACAATAGCCGTAAAACCACAGAAAAATATTAAATAAACAACACTGGGTAAAAAAATATACTAGCATTGAACACCAAATAAAAAAAATACAGGAATTCAAAGCTTTTAGCCAGAGAAAGAAACAATAAACCACAATAAAAATACAGAACCACAAAATATCACAACAAAACCAATGGAAACCTGTATGTATTCATGACTTTATCATAGCTCTCTGATGTCCATTTTCTTAATTCCTCTGCCTTCTTTTTTGTGAGGCATACTGTTAAAGCCTATGTTGTACATTCACCTTTTAAGTGGTACTTCATGATTCCTTTCATCAATTCAAATTTGCAAACAAAATTTTTCTATTCGGGAATTCATTGTAGTACAATGTTTAGCACTGCTGCAATTCAGATGGGTTGCTATTTATGTGAAGTTGGCACTTTCCCTCATCTCTTTTATTGATTTAAAAAAAAAATCAAGGAGTTACTTACAAATGTGAAAAGTCATATTATACTGTAAATAAACAGGTTGAGAAACAATGAACCTCCTTATAGGCCGGCCTACCATTACAGTTTTAAACCCCTGTCTAGCAGGTACGGTGGCTAGCCCAAATGTCCAGATTAGTACAAGAATTCTCATTTCTCTACCTTTCATCTCTACCTTGGCTTTTTTACCTACCACCAGTTCAGTGTTTGCCTCACAATTGACTTCATTTCAGGGACAGCTTCTAGCTCAGCCCCAGAATTGCTTCTAGGCTCGGGGTGACATTTTATTCCCTCCAGAGAAATCAGAGCAAAACTTCCTAATGAGGCTTCCAGTATCCTTACACTCCTGGGCCTTTAGCTGTCAGTGAATGGTTCAGTACATTGTGGCTGATAGTGTTTTCTCCTTTTGCCTCATTCACTTTGTAAAGAGTGGGTCAGGTATCCCTTCCAGTAAGTGGCTTGTCTGGCCTCTAGCATCCTAGGAACAGTACATGTTTCCATCCAAAATCTAGCCCTCCATCTCTCATCATGTTGCCCCTGCCTCTTACCCATCTTAGGCACTTGGTAAGAAGGTGTCCCCATCTCTTGCCTGTCTACGACACACATACGCACAATACTAATCCATAGCAGCTCCAGCATTCCCAAGCCCTTTCCTGCTGTCAGTGTGTATCTCTCGCTCTCTATTTTTCCTTTGGCGGCAGACTGCTGTACTCGGCTCTGCTCTGTGCCAGAATGGCACAGACATCTCCTCATGATATATTGAAATTGCGATTTAAAAACTCTAAACAGAAATTTTCTCATGTTAATGTGGCCATGGTTAGGATTTGACACATGATCAATTAATTTGTGTTACATAGCATTATTCAGTCCATGCCCCATTACAAGGTGCTTTAAAGAGCAAATAAGATGATAATCTAATATCACGTTAAAATCTTTATTGTAATCATCTTTAAACTTAATATAAAAATTGTAATTTCACCACTTTAGTATTGCACATTTGAAATTAATTTCAAGGAAGGTCCAAATCTGTTGAGTGTATATCAGGAGTAATTTTCATTTTTAAAATTGGTCTGTTATGAAAAAAATGCACTCCCTTGATTTAAAACAAATTGCTCTGACAAACACTGTTAGCTGAAATTGTAACTATTACAATTACATTATAAATGTAATTGCATTTAAATTGGTTTTAATTGTCAGCCACCCCTGCAAAATAAGTGATACTGTGACTCAGGGGTGAATGCTGATGTCTCCAAGTGTATTAATGCTCTGATTTCAAAACAGCACCTTCATAATGGGAAAGTGATTAACCTACAAGTTATTAGACAGTACTTGAGCACAGAATGTTGTTGAATCTCAAGAGTGAATTATGCTTCCAAATCATTTTTATGTTGCCGAGGCCAGAGATTTATTTTCAAAGGTGTTTAACAATTAGCAACTGTTTCTCACTTTTGGTGTCACATTACTAATGCTGTGCTTTACTATTAACATAATGAGTAATAGCAAGTAAGTGCTGCAGAGGCTATTCTTCTCTTTCCTGAGACTTTCCATTTTAACAGTAGTGGAATTTAAACATGTGACCTTGAAACCTGAAGGCCAACAGATTAGCCATTAAGACAAAATGAGCATATTATAACACATTCACAACTGATTATCACTATGCATCCAGGCGATAGTCACCCTAATTGTCACAGTTTAAGGAATTGACAGGGTGCTATGCTGAAGTATGCCTCAACTGATGAGGTGTCTTGTGCAGATTTGTAGGGCACCACTGCTATCACAGCCTAATGAATATATATTGTCATGAAGTAAGGTGACTGAAACAAAGAAGCATCTCAGTCTTGTTTCTCAGCTTAGATTCTGTGTTTTTAGAAGTGCATCTTCAAAGTCTGGGTGCCCATCTGACAGTTCCAGTTCTAAAATATGTCTGCTGTGGTTTAGGAAGCTTATGATTTTTTTATGTTTCTTTCTCTGTGCCACATTTGAAGTCTATTGGTTACAGAGCCTGTCACTACCTGCTCCTGAATACTCCCAACATTTTGACTGGGCGTCTTTTAGTTGCCCCTGGAGATAATGGTATGATCCTGTGAATAACTTGAAATCTCATGAGAACAACATTTTCTTGACGGAAGAGGAAAAAAGTCCTAAGTAAGATTAACAGGAGAGAGTGTGGACACTTTTAATGCCTCCTTTAAATCAGTCTTCTTTGGAATGTCTCAATGGCCACATTTATGAAAACGTATGTTAGCTAAAGGTGAGAAAACTGTTATTTGTTTTTATTAGAATCCATTATAACACTCAGGATCACAAGACATTAAAAAAACAGATAATCAGATGGAAATTTAAGGTAAAAAATTAACTTTTGCTCATAAAAACAGGTTGCAATATAAGGTGTAAGTGAGGAATCTGTTTCTTGCATTAGGGGTAACTTTTCGCTAAAGACAATTCCATTAAAGCATAGCATCATGCTTCAAACTTTACACTGCATGAACATTTATTTGCTTAGCTGGTGCTTTTATCCAAAGCAGCTTACAAAAGTATTCCGAATAATTGAGCAAAAACTTCAATCTGGGAAACTGTTTGTTTCAGGACAAGGTTACAAAGTTGATCACCACAAGTGAAGAACTCAGAGCAAAATACAAGCAAGTTACAATTCCTAGGTTAGAAAACCTAACAGCTAATATCAGTAGGACAAATAAGAGAGTCTTCAAACACTTAAACATATTGACGGAGTCACAATTTTAAATGAAGCTTGACAGCTCATTTTACCAGCTAGCAGCTACATATGAAAGGAGTTTGGATAGATATTTGATGTCACGCATAGCTGACATAATAATAATAATAATTCATTACATTTATATAGCACTTTTCTCAGTACTCAAAGCGCTGTCCACACAGGGAGAAACTGGGAAGCGAACCCACAATCTTCCACAGTCTCCTTACTGCAAAGCAGCAGCACTACCACTGCGCCACCTGTGAGGACATCAGCAGACCTGAGTAGTCAAGAAGGTGCACAGGACCTCACAAGTGTCTCCATATATGCTGACCCATTGACTACTCTGTAGGCACATATCAAGGATCTGAAATTAATGCATGCTGCTACAGGAAATCAATGTAGTGATCTGAGAAAAAGAAGTGATATGTGTTTGCCTTGTCTGGTTGTATCTTGTTGTACTAGTTCCCATGAAAATATTCAGTTTTACTGTTTTACCAGCTGACATATGCTACTTTAAGTTTTGGGCCTAGGATTTAAAGGCATCTTCATATACATATCCCTTTGTGAATATGTCATGTACAGTACAAGTCATTCATTATGTCTGCATCTGTAGGCCTGTGTGAGCATAAGATACACATCCATCCATCCATCCATTTTCTAACCCGCTGAATCCGAACACAAGGTCACCTGGAGCCAATCCCAGCCAACACAGGGCACAAGGCAGGAAACAATCCCGGGCAGGGTGCCAACCCACCGCAGGACACACGCAAACACACCCACACACCAAGCACACACTAGGGCCAATTTAGAATCGCCAATCCACCTAACCTGCATGTCTTTGGAATGTGGGAGGAAACCGGAGTGCCCGGAGGAAACCCACGCAGACACGGGGAGAACATGCAAACTCCACGCAGGGAGGACCCGGGAATCGAACCCAGGTCCCCAGATCTCCCAACTGCGAGGCAGCAGCGCTACCCACTGCGCCACCGTGCCGCCATAAGATACACAGAAACTGTAAAAGTTATGTAATAATCTGTAATGACTAATATTTATTATCAGATGTAGAAAATAAAGTTAATTTACCTGATCATTTATGGCAGACAGTGTTATAATACCACATCAGAAGACAGCTAAAACAAATTTGTTATCTACTTTTTTAAAGAGAACTAGGGGGCTCCGCCCCCTTCTCACTTCGCTCGCCCACCCCCGTGTTTGGTTTACCGGATATACAATACGATACAATTTATTTTTTGTATAGCCCAAAATCACACAAGAAGTGCCGCAATGGGCTTTAACAGGCCCTGCCTCTTGACAGCCCCCCAGCCTTGACTCTCT
The DNA here is from genome assembly GCF_900747795.2 of Erpetoichthys calabaricus. Classification (NCBI taxonomy): domain Eukaryota; kingdom Metazoa; phylum Chordata; class Cladistia; order Polypteriformes; family Polypteridae; genus Erpetoichthys; species Erpetoichthys calabaricus. Next base: position 105,192,903 of record NC_041396.2, on the reverse strand, counting down.
AAGAAGACTAGAAAAAACTCCCAAAAAAAAAAACCCTTGTAGGGAAAAATGGAAGAAACCTTGGGAAAGGCAGTTCAAAGAGAGTCCCCTTTCCAGGTAGGTTGGGCGTGCAGTGGGTGTCAAAAAGAAGGGGGTCAATACAATACAGTACAATACATAGAACAGAATAAATCCTCAATACAGTATAAAAATAAAAATTCTAGAAGTATGGAGTAGAATTTCACATTAGATGATATCACATAATATGATTTGAATTTGTTTTAAGTCCTGGAGACCTCATTCATCAAGCTGCCTCCCCCATTTTGCCATTCCACATCTGAAATAGCGCTAATCCAATGAAAGGACCCCTCATTCCAACATCCCCAGTCATCAGGGATGACTTTACCTTAGGCAGGCAATCTACAATTTAAAGAGATTGTTATTTTCTTAGGAATTGTTACATATGCATTATTTTCCCTTCTACTTTAAAAACTTTTGTAAAAACAATACTTGTCTTTTATTTCCGGCTTACATCTTTGTGGTGGTTGTGGTTGTGGTTACATCTCTTTCTTGCCAGACGTATAATGCTGCTTGTGTTGTGAAAAGGGGGGGGGGTTCTGAACACACGCTAAGGATATGCCTTTGGATCATTTGCTGTCTTTCTGCTACTTGCGAGCTGTTTCTTCTGCCTGTCGCATGTCGTTGTTTTAAGAGCTGGGAGCACATGATGCTTGTGTGCCAAAAGCAATCCAACAACTGCTTGGTTAGATGTCTGTGGACTCCTTTTAAATGATGGTTCACTGCCTGATCTAGCATGACGTTATAAAAACAATACTTGTCCTTTATTTCTGGCCCCGGGCATGGTTAAACTCTTTCTTGCAGGATGTATAACCTGCTCGCGTTCTCGGTGGGGTGGGGGGGGCGGGTGGTTGGTGGGGTGTGGAGGGGGTCTGCTGTCGCGCTGCCCTTCGATCTCTTTAAAGCCTGTACAGCCACTGTCCTTTTTGCTACTGCCCTGGGACGATCTTTTGTCACCAAGTCTCATGTTTACGGTCCCCGCAAGACGCACCGTGGCAAGTCTCTTTGGTCTCGCGAGTCTTTTAAATGTCTTCTGAGAAGATCACGTATCGCCGCATTGCTTTTGCTTTCCAGGACAGGATTTTTTTTTTATAATAGAGAGATGTAATAACTGAATTGTCATAGCTGTATTACAGTATGTGCAGCTATCCATTTCACATTTACTGTACCTTGCTTTTTAGGAATAGATTTTCAAATGCACTTAAATAAGGCGGAGCTTAATTTGAAATTATGCAATGCCATAACTTACACTTTAAATAAATATTGTATGGCTATATCATTTCACCATTGCTTAATGTTCTGAGTTTGAATATCATGGAATATCACTGTCTATTTTTATGCTATGAGTTATATCTTAATATTATATTTCTTTTGGAATAATAAAGAACATGTTTGAAATTATCACTACACAAAAGATAAAAATATAATGAACAAAGAGAGAATTATTGCATATATGGCTGTGTAATTAGATAACTAAAGAAGATTCATGCTTATGAATGTGGTTTATAGCTTACTGAAAAAATACAAAATAATAAAGATATAGATATAGTCAATGTTTGAACTACAGACAATATGGTGTGCTTTTAAAAAAACAAATAAAACCACAACAAAGCAAAAAAGTATTATTTATAAAGAAAGCAGGTTGTAAAAAAGCAGAACAATAAATGCTATGATTTTTATTTGTATAAGACTCTCCTATGAAAATGATTATAAAAAAAAAATCTGAACAGTTCATGATTCTTATTTTTCGCAATTCAGATTGCTGTATTAGGACCTGAATGAATTGTCTTGGCTAACTCCAGTTAGTTAAGATTTATTACAGGAAAGTTAATGAAGTTATGAAAGTTATTAAAGACAAAATCGAGCAACACATGTCAAGCATGTGAAACAGTCAATGTGGCTTAAAATGGAAGAAAGTTATGCTCAGTATAATGAATGTTCATGAGAAAGTAACTAAAAAATTTGATTACGATGCCACATACAATATTGTTTTTCTTGATCAACCCAAAACTTTTTATGAGGTACCTCATGAGAGGCTACTAATAAAACTACTAGATATGAAAATTCCAGAGACAACGTAGATATGAGTACAAATTTGCCATAAACACATAAGGCAAATTCAATGATGCAGAAAGTGTGGTTCCTCAGGGATCCATGCTGGAAGCACAATAAAACTACAACAAGCTCATTGACTCTGCAGATAGCACTAAAGTAGTTGGATTGTCAGATACCTTTGACTCAAAACTGATAACCAGACTGCAAAACCATTTTACAGTAAGTATATCTGGGCAGACATTTGGCTTGGACAGATATGTAGCAGATTAATGTTATTGTAAATAAACTTGAAATTTTACACATAGGAATTAAGAATTTTAGATATAACTACTTTGGTATCCTTGTGGACTCATGAGTCTTTGCAACCAGACAATGTAAAGAACCAAACAAGATGGATAGTCAGATGCTGGATTATTGGGGGAAGCTGAGGGAAGTCAAGGGAACACTTGTCAAGCCTTGTGGCCCTCTCAGGGGCTATTATCCCTTGGAAAGTCAAGATTCACGTAACCACCCACAAGGTGACTACAATGTTTTTATTTTTTATTAGTGTTCAATACCAAGCTCCAAAGAAACCACCCAAAAAAAATTCCTCTGACCCAAACCAAAAGCCCATTATTAATAAATAATTAGGCACAAAGCTTTAAACCAAAAAAACCAAACTTGCATCTTTATATCCATGCACCCTGTTTAGATGACCACCCTCCCCATATAAAATTCAATAAATTGCATAGTCATTAACAGAAACCCAATGTATTTGGAGTATTTTCAGCCCAGATATCAAAGAAATAAATATTGGATATGGGAAGAATAGTATAAATGTTCTGCGAAATATAAAATCACGTCAATGACCATCCAGATAAAAAAGTTAATATTTTAGTTCTATTGGAAGAGAGCTTCTGTGGTTAGTCTCACACCTGGCTAAAATGGTTGTTCCATTCCCCAATAGAGATGGATCTAAAAAGCAGGGGTTCACTTTCCTTGATAAGCCAATGTAATTACACGTCCTGAATGCATGCTAACTTTTTATTCACCAGGGGGGTTTACAAAACAAGACATGATTTCTCCCACTGCTGACTCCTGCTCTTGATTTGAGCATCCACATACTAGTCAAAATTCATTTAAGACCCACATATCCTTCTGGGAAAGACTTAAATGGGTATGCCCACTCATTGATTAAAGTAAACTGATAATGTCTATTTCCAAAGAGACTAAATCTTTAAGACACTACTACACAGACAGAAAATCTCAGTATGATGGGAAATTTACAGTCTTCTGAGCTGTTTTGTCTGGATATAACAATAGTAGATAAAGTCAATAGAACAACTGCTAGACAGATTCAAAGACCACAGGATATGAATTATAAGGTAAGCTTGAAAGAGGCAAAATTTTCCAGTTTAAGCAAACATGACAGAAGTGTTTAAAATAAGAAGGAATTAAGGAGGACGGGTGTCAGCTATGGAAATACTCATGGAAGCAGGTTACTGATTAATTTCGCCCAGATGTATGAAAGTATTCCTTCACAAAGAGAAGTATAGATACATGAAATAAATCTTTTCTTCCATCTTTTTCCAAATTCCTTATCTCACTCAGGTTTGCGGTCATCTGTTACATATTTCTGGAGCATAAGGCAGGACACTTGATCATCAAAAATTGGCAAGTAGTGTAGTAAATATTAATAGAATTGAAATATTCAAATTACAATTTCATATTTTGCAGAAGTTAAATGATCAGAATAATGAGCTATGTGGACTAAAAGTATTCTAAAAGATTTTCATATATCATTTTATTATAAATTATTTTTCATTTTTAAATATTAACTGTCAATTGTTACATCATCATTAATACGTATATTTAGACTCAGTATAGTATGAAAGTTATAATTACTACTTTTTAACTAGAGAACATATTTACATGAAGTTTTTGAAGCACAAGTGTTACGTTAAGAAATATTAAAATTCTTACATTGCATTGTGTATTGATTTTTATTTTCAATCCAAGATGTTTTCCAACACTAATGGTGTTCAACCAAGTGAAAAATTAAGTGCCATTTCACTTCTTATTTACTTTAAGATCATTTGTCTTTTCAAAACAATATGTGATTAAGTTATGTACAATTCCAAGATGCTAATTTCAACTAATACTGCAAATGTCCCATTATAGTGTGTTTAAATATTTTAGACATATTTGCGTGCTTTGCCTTACGTTTTAGAGATCAGGCTTTATAATGGGCCTGGTTGCCGTCTCTGTGGAATTTATGCATTTTCTTAATGCCCTGGTAGTTTAAAATTGGGTGTTCTTGATTCTTCCCACATTCTAAAGTTTTGCAGGTTAAGGTTAGTTGGACTTTATAATGTGGTCCCTGTGTATTTGATTGTATTTTGGTGTCTTGTTCATGGTTGGATCCAGTCTTGTGCTTGATGCCTGACAAATTGGCTGTGGCACCTCACGACCAAGTAAGGTGAAAAACATTTAGTGGCTGTATGTATCTCTACATTTATCTTGCTATAAATTTGGTGTAATAACATGTACTTTGTTTGCTTTCTTAACAGAGGATACTGTACCAAAGAAGGCAGTTTGTCACTTCAATGGGAAAACATACGCAGATGAGGAGAGATGGGACATTGATAGCTGTACTCATTGTTACTGCCTACAAGGTCAGACTTTGTGCTCTACTGTCAGCTGTCCTGCACTGCCCTGTGTTCAGCCTATCAATGTGGAGGGAAGCTGTTGTCCAATGTGCTCAGGTAAGCTCTAAGCAAATACTTTTTAATTTCACAGTATCTTCTCTGTTATTTATAATATGATTTTCTATCGTATAAAAGACATATATTGAAATTTGTTTTAATATGCTTTTGAACTAATATGCCTTTGGCCATTGCAAAAGATTCTTTTATTCCATTATTAGCTGCCTCTGAGCTTGAAAATATTACTCTTTATTGCAAACCTCATTCTTCTGACATGTTGACCTGACCATTTTACTTTATAAGACAATAAGCATTTCACAGCTTGTTTAAATGTTGGGAAAAAGGGACATTTTTACTTTTTGGCTGCTTTTTATGGGCAGTGAATTCCAAACCTATCCACCCCAATTAGGTGCAAGGCAAAACCTGGATGGGATGATAACCTGTTAAGACTGACACACATTCATGCTAACCTAATAATTTAGATATCTATTTTAGTTTAGTTTAATTGCTTTATTGTCATAAATAATACAATCATTTTTTGCACCTAAACTCACTAAAGCAAGCAAATCAGGTCAGGTTGGGGAGCATGCACTGGTACAGCGTGTTGCGGCTCCCACCAAACAATGAAGCTCGGGATCCTGTTGGCAACCCCCCAGGCAGACACGCGGTCCAGTCCCACCCTCCGGAAATGACCTTCTATCTACCACAGCCAGGTGTTACGTGAACGTCCCCCTGGCCTGGTCCATCCACTCAGGTCAGCAATGAGGATTTTGCAAGCCAGATTACCCTCAGGGAATTGCGACACATGGCCATAGTGCCGTAACTGTGCAGGTAATGTGCCTCTTTTGGGACTCCGTGAGCAACCGCTCATTCAACACAAAGTCAAACCAACGGTACCCAAGGATTCTCCAAAGAGGCACAGTACCGAAGGAGTCCAGTTTTTGCCTTAGGTCACTGGATAGCGTCCATGTCTCACAACCATATAGCAAGACAGGAAGCACCAGGGGCCTCATGTATAAACGGTGCGTACGCACAGAAGTGTTGCGTACGAATGTTTCCACGCTCAAATCGCGATGTATAAAACCTAAACTTGGCGTAAAGCCACGCACGTTTCCACGGTAACTCATGCCTTGGCGTACGCAATTTCTCCGCTCGGTTTTGCAGATTGGCGGCACCCAGCGTCAAAGCAGTGCTACTGTTCCTGTCTGGTCAACCTTTCTTTCTTAGATCCACATTCCTGACGCGGCTTTATAAATACACTGAAACTAACTGCATATTGTTTATTAGTGTAATGCATCTGATTGTAATTAATCTGCAGCAATATAATGGTCCAGGGAATAGCCATAGTATTCCAAATATCATAACTGCTTTAGCGTTGTTACTCTCACTGCACTTCTTCTTCTTCTTTCAGCTGCTCCCGTTAAGGGTTGCCACAGCAGATCATCTTTTTCCATATTACTCTCACTGCACCACTCGGAGTATTTATATCACTGTATTTGAGTGGGGAATCACAGCAGCAGCTGATGGGAAAGAGAATTATCGGTACACAGCATGAAGCAGACGCTGCCTTAGCCACGGCAAAACGCTTTAGAGACTTCCCAGTACGGACTTCGCGGTTTAGAAAAAGTTTCATCCCAAGAACTCTAAACGCATTCAATCAGTCCATCAAGTGCTCCTTGTAGAACTGTTTGTACTTATAAGTACAATTACCTCACTGTAAACTTGCACTACAGTTATAATATTGCACAACCTGCGCCACTTTATAGAGCGCGTATCTACATATGATGACGGTATTCATTTTTAAGATGAAATGCAGCCAAATATGTTGATTATATTATACAGATAAAAACTTTAACTTCATTTAAATAATCTGTATTGTTAATAATTAAACATGTGAGGACACAGTGCCGCAGCGCTAGCTAGTTCAGGGATTGTTCCTGCATTGCGTTGTATTCTTGCGCTGACGCAACACTGGAAAGATAGACAGATAGAATAATTAAACATGTACTACGAAGATATTTCAATGTTCCTTAAAAGTTTTGAAGAATCGGCGTTCTAAGCTTACAAATGGCTTCACGTCTATTACATAGCTGATTGTGTGGCAATTGGGTATTTGGAGAAAGAAAAGTAGGGATAGGAATAGTACGTTTGAAAGAGACAGTACTGCTGTGATAAATTATTTCATCGAAGGTCGTGCATGGTGCAGCAAGCCTCTTGCGTGAGATATGAACAAGCACTGCGCCACCGTGTTCCCATGTTTAATAAAATGCTTTCATTCCTATCATCATGAAAAAGATATCACGTATACATCTCAGTATTGTAATTATTCAGAGAGCTGTAATATCACGAATGTAATGGATTATGTGTCCTGTCGGAGAAAGAGAAAGCCCGTTTAAGAAGTAGGTAGTAATTCACACACAGAGCACAAAGAAGATCAAATATAGAACAAAACATTTAACGTCCTACTTTAGTTACAATGGGATTTGAGAAACTAGTAAATTAAACAATTTTAAGATGAAGTTATGATGTTCTACTTTAATGGCAAAGTAAACTACGTGATTAAAGTGGAAATTTCGAGATTAAAGTTGACATTTTGTGCTTTTTTCCCACTGTGTGCCTATTTTTTTGTCTGTACCCTAATAAGCTTTCATATGACACTCAGACGGTGGGCTACGACTTGCCTTTTCACGGCGACTTTGATATGTGATTTCTTTTTTATTTCGGCCACTGTGCGACTTTGTGAATTTGAGCTTTCGAGTTTCTCCGACACTCTGTCACTTGATCAACTTCCTTTTGTTGATTATACCACTGTTTAAACCAACAAGTAGTACGTTTTTCCTTTGCCTCCACTTGGTATTCGCTGAAATTCTTATATTTTCCCCCGTGCTTTTCCCATTGTCTTTTCTCAGAAGGCTATTTATATCGATTTGCATATTCAAAGAGGTGTGTGTCCTGCGGTGGGTTGGCACCCTGCCCAGGATTGTTTCCTGCCTTGTGCCCTGTGTTGGCTGGGATTGGCTCCAGTAGACCCCCGTGACCCAGTGTTCGGATTCAGCAGGTTGGAAAATGGATGGATGGATATTCAAAGAGGCGTAATTCTGGGAGGAGTTGGAGCCCGACAGAAGGCGCGTGCACGTGCGTTACTTTTCACGCTGATCGGGATTTATTTAGTGGAAGAACGTGAAAGTTTGCGTGCGCACAGATTCCTGCATCTGGATTTTTCTGTGCGTACACACATTCCCGCTTTTGTGCTTACGCCATGTTATAGTGTGAGTTCTACGCACGGCGTTATACATGAGGCCCCAGGACTCTAAAGACTTAGACCTTCGTCCTTTTGCATAGATATCGGGAGCACCACACACCCCTTTCCAGCGACCTTATGAGCCCTCATGCACTCCCATTCCATCCTCTGACTTCATAGGAAGAGTCACCAGAGACATCAATGTCACTGCCAAGGTAAGTAACCTCTCGACAAGGTCGACACTCTCTCCACAAACATACACACTGCTGATGGCTGGGCCTAAGAGGTCATTAAAGACCTGGATCTTGGTTTTTATCCAGGACACTCGCACACCCAGACATTCAGACTCCTTGCTCAGTCTCTCGAACTTCCATTGACTCAATGAAGATCACAGCATCATCAGCAAAATCAAGATCAGTGAATCTTTCTTCACCAACAGATGCAAATATATAATACATATAATATCTTCCACAATATATATTTGAAAAAATATTAGAAAATTAGTACATTAATGAATAAAATGTGTGTTATTCAGCAGTTCTTCAGTGCTAACTTGAATGTTACTGTCAGGTGATTTCCAGGAGTGAAGCTCAGGCCTCACATGCTACTACAGCATAGTTACCAGAGGTCATAGAAACAGGGAGTCCAAAGGAACCAGCCATTTTGGTAATAATGTTTGCTACATCATTCAAGCAAAACTATACAGCAGTTGTTTTGCCATTTACTAGAGCAATATGACTGGTAGAGCAGTTTAGATAGGCAACTCACAGGTGGGCTGGCACACATTCAGAGTTGTAGCAGTACACTAACTGATCTCCTCTCCTTAGGGAACCAGGGCAGGCTGCAACAACAACTGAAAACTCAAATCTTTTTTGATTTTGCCAAGGATTTCCATCAATGTCTGGGAAATTAATGAAACATCTACCTTCATATCATGGCATCTCTCTCTCTCCCTCTTTCTCAAGCTTGATGAGATTTAGAGACTCTTCATTAGATTAATGCACATAGAAGCCTGCTTTTTCCATAACCATGAGTAAGACCAAGCTTGGCTATCTCATCCACTGCCCTAGAAGCTGCTGAACAGCACATAAATCAGAAACATAGATACAACATGCAACAGAAAAATAAGCCATACCGAGGAAGCCAGACATAAGATATCACCATCTTTAATAGCTTCCATGCCTCCACTTATTTGTTGATCCAGTTTAACCTAAATCTAGGGTCATGTAGAGCCAGCCTCTATCCCTATAGTATCAAGCACAATAAACCAGAACAGGAAGGATATCAGTCCACCGTTGGCCACAATTACACAAACCCCCACACTTACTTAAGCAATGCCAATTTAAAGTCTTGGCAACACTTTAGGTACTGCAAAAATGTACCAATTGCACATTTACTCTTATGTAACAACACCTTAACAAAGGTGTCACTTACAAAGCATCAGTAAAGTGGTTATTCATTCATCTGTGTTGATAAGAACATAAGAAATTTGACAAACGAAAGGAGACCATTCAGTCCATTTGGGTTCGCTTCCCGGTTCCTCCCTGTGTGGATAGCGCTTTGAGTACTGAGAAAAGCGCTATATAAATGTAATGAATTATTATTATTATTATCAAGCCCATTTGTTTAGCTAATAGCTAAGGTCTCCCAATGTCTCATTCAGATTTTTCTTAAAGGTTTTTAAGGTTTCTACTTTAACTACATGTGTTTGTAGTTTATTCCAGAGTCTCACAATTCTTTACGTGTACAAGTGCTTCCTGGCTTCAGTTTTAAATCCACTTCCCCTTAATTTCCACTGATGTCCTCAAGTCACGCTTAACTAAAATAATGATGCTGGATCTGCTCTATTAATAGGTGATATTGCATATTTCATTATAAGACCTGTGAATCCTTAAATATTCATAAGTGATTTTACCAGCATGTCAAATGCCACACTACACTGAGATAAATAACCACTTTACTGATGCTTTATAACCATAGTTAAGACTAAAAGAACCCTTTGTTAAGATCTTGTTGCGTAAGAGTAATTTAGTAATAGCTGCATTTTTGCAGTACCTAAACTAAAGTGTTACAAAAGTCTTCAATCAAACTAATTCATATGGCTTTGAAATGCAGGAGAAAAATAAGAGTATCTGGAGAAATACACACAAATATGAGGAGAATATGCTGACTCCACACAGAGAGTGTAGAGTGTAGAAATCTGGGTTTTAAACATTTCTTTAACACAACAAAACTAACCACTGTGACTTCAAGTCACCAGTGCAAAAGCAAACAATCCAAAGTCAAAGTCTGTTCAAGACATTATTTAGTAGTTATTCTGTTCTTTCCTAAATTCCTCCCTGTTCTGGAGCATTAGTTTCCATTAGAGGACTGGGGAGAACAAGCCTGACAGTAGTTCTGGATGGAATGCTGGCCTATTGTAGGACACACTTATGCACATGCATCCACACTCAGTCTTACCATGCAAGTCAAGAATGGTTCTCAGACCTAATGTAAGGGTGCCGGTTGAAACTACAGTATCCTTATAAAACACGTGCAAACATGAAGAGAAGATGCTATTTTTATTTTTTTAATGACCAAATGCTTAATGTATATTAAAAATAATTTATTTATTATTATTTATTTATTTATTAGACTGGTGCACAGCTCTGCAAATATAAATGCAGTGACTTGTGACAAATTAGGAAGGCCAATCAAAATGCATTTTATCATTATTTTGAAAGAGTCAGCAAAAGTAAACCAACGTGCTGTGGTTAATTAATACAAGCATTTTAACGTTCATTCAGAAATTATTTATCTGATGTTGACAGTCAAAACATCTGTGTGTACCGAACTTTCTAATTTCTTATGATTTGATTATAGAGTTTAAAAGACTCAGTGTTTCTTAAAAATTATGCATACATATTAAAGTTGTAAATACACTCAATCTCAATTGTAAACACGTGTAATCAATACAAATACATTTAAAAAGCAAGTACACATGTTCAGGCAGGCTTTAATTAAGAAAAGCAGAAACACAAACCACTTAAAACAGTACTGAAAAAAAAATAACCATGGTTAGCTCTTAATTCATCTGTAACATTTAACCTAAAAGACTGATGAAAGGTGTCTTGATCTCAACTTACATGTTCACTGTAATAAGCAAAACCACAAAGTCTGTTTCCTTTTTAAATAATCTGCATGTAATATGAATTAGCCATATGGTCTTTTGAAAGTCAAAACTGAAATGGCTTTCATTTCCCAATGCAATGAAGAACTACCAAAAGATGTGTGCTGCTTATGTTAAAATTTGAAAAGTTAGTATTTCAGCTTAGGCTATTATCATTGGTATAACTGAGAGTTGAAAATCCATGTAATGCTGGATAATCGTGGGTTTAGAATTCTCTTTTTTGGACTTATCATTTCTCGAAGTTTTTTTTGTTTCTTCTTATAAAAATACAAAGTACTGGTATTGTCATGTGTAAAGAATAAAGTAAAAATTCTTACTTGCATGTCTGACCCACATGCAGCATGTCACTGGTCTGTGGCACTATTATAAGCAAGAATTAATAAAAACACGTAACTAACCATAAGCATACATGCTTTATTAAATGTTCAAGCAGTTGCATACATAGACTACATGTAACATGCATTTATTGCTCAATCAGAATTGTATTTTTTGTTTTAGTTTAGATGTTTGAACATTGGAGAGGGGTGAAAAAATTATTTATAATTTATTTCACTCTTTCAACTTCCCTTCATTTTCAACATTTTGGCATGAAATAAGGCATACCCTAGATATGCCAGTTTTTACTTGCTGTACTTTTATTAGTATAAATGGCAAACATCTATTTTATATAGAGCCATTCTACAGACATCATCCTAAGACACTTTACTAGTACAAATACATGTAGTATTGAACTGTTTTCATATATCATTTTATAGTTGGCTAACAAGTTCCTCAAGATCACTTAGGACATTGGAGTCTAGAAACCTTGTGATTTAGAGTCGAGTTCCTTAGTCACTGTTCTACACTGCCTGCCTAGCTAAATATGATGTTGACAACTGGATTAAGTGGCTTTTAAAAAAACATATAACTGGTGTTATTCTAGTCAATGTTTCAAGGCTTATATTCATGTTCAGGTGGAAGTACAGACTGTGATGTTTAGTACATATCTGTATGGAATTTGTTAGGGATACAGGGTCACCAGCAAACAGAATAAGATTGCACTGCATTGTGCAGTATGCCATGTCCAAGGCTGGTTCCTACAACCTCCACACCACTTAAATGGAATGTGCTTTCCAAAGTGTGTAATGCAAAAAAAGTATAATTTATATAGATTTTGGATATCAGATGAATGGAAATTATTAAAGGCTGGAAACAGCAAATGATTTAAATGAGTCTGGTGACACTCATTTTTTGGTGGCTTAAAGGCATAATTCTTGAACTATGCTTGACAAATGCATATCTCACAGCAATATGGAGTGAAAGGGATCTAGACTTGAAACAAATGAAGTAATTAAACCAATCCAGTGTAACAGTTAGAAAAAGAAATGTTGGGTGTTGTCGGTGTGAGAAAAACGGCCTTTTTATGCCCCCTGAACACTCACTGTTTATATATAACTGCTCACTGAGTTCCAGTTCTTTTGATTCCATTAAACCAAATTGATCTGTTATTTGCCATTCCATTAACTAAGTGCACACATGCTAGTATGAATTTCACTAAACTCTGAAGACATGACAATCCTATGAATAACTTCTACTCTTTGTCAATCACTTTAATCTGATTTTTATCTAAGATTAAAATATTAATTTGCTGTTGAGGAAGACCTTTATAAAACTCCTTATTGCCTTTGTGTGTTCTACCCATCTATCCTTAACCATGCTTAATCCAATTAAATTTCACTTGGCCGGACAGTATTTAGTGTAGAGCAGGAAGCAGTCCATCACAAGGTTATACAGAGAGAAATAACCACAGACACACAGGAAGCAATAAGAATAATGATAGGCAGTACAAAACAAGGCTCCTCATAATGACTTCTCGCCCACACAATCTTTATTCAACATTTGTCTGGCTGAAAGTCTGAGGGCAACTAACACATTCATCCGATTTTACTTCTCCAGACTCCTGAGCCTGGTTAATCCAGGAGATTTCTGTTTGTGTAAAGTAGCCAAAAACTGTCCAGTGCTTGTGAAAGCAAATTAAAAATAATTTTGTGTTACTTTATTTTTTGTCGCCGTGACACATATGTTTACATTCAGATAATAACAACTTTCAAGCGTGCACATTTTTTACTCATCTTAGTATTTTGTCATAATTTATGACTCTGTAAAAAGGGACAAATAAAGCATTGAGACACTATGCAAATTTACTTAGAATAATTAGAAACAAATCCTTACTTTGTGCTTGTGTGTTGGAATCACATAGTCCAGATCAGACTGGTAAAGTTCATTTGGACAAGTTGCTAAGCAATCTATACAGTGTTTGTGCATGTTAGCTAGAGAATAGAAAGAAACCTGAGCTAAGTATTTTGAACAATAGATGACCGGTGGCCCCAGACATACAAGTAGAAGTACTTTGTTCATAGATACTTTGTGGGGTTTTAATCCACAATATTATTTATGTTCTGTCAATAATCCTTCAAAAATCAAAAAAAAAATCCTCCATAAATATCCTGTATCAATAAACAGGTATTTGAGAGTTGATTACAAGAATCTCATCAGAAAGGACCTCAACAGACATATCAGAATTTTTGCTATTAAGGCTGAACAGAACAGTGATAACATATCAAAAGACATAATTCACGGGATGTTGCCACATATCTTGTATAGCATTAGATGTCCTTTCTGAGTGCCGCATTTTTTGGTAAAAACACAAACTATTCTACAGTATTCTACAGCCACTATAACCACATTTTACAGTTTACGGTAACTTTGGAAAAAATGTCACCTGGTCAGAAAAATCTTCTTACCATTTACTCTTCTTCTTTTTATTTCAGCCGCTCACTTTTAGTGGTTGCCATGGAGGATAATCCATCTCCATCTATCCCTGTCTTTTATATCATTTTCTGGCACACCAACCATCATGAACCCCTCCCATAACATCAATAAAACTCCTCTTTGACCTTCCTGTTTTCCTCTTGCTTGGCAGTTCCATCCTCAACATTCCTTTCCCAATGTACCCCTCATCTCTCCTTTGCATGTTCCCAAACAATCTCAATCTAGCTTCTCTCACTTGGTCGCCAAACGGTTCTCTCACTTGGTCGCCAAATGGTCGTACCTGTGTTGTCCCTCTAATACACTCCTTTCTAATCTTTGTCTACCTTTGTTATTCCAAGCAAAAATCATAACATCTTCAACTCTGCCACTTAAAGGCTGCCTACTAACTCTTAATCCCCTTCCCTTCAGTGTGTACCTCCATCTCTCCAAGTTCACCTCAACTTGCTGTCTACTCTCACTACAGATCACAATTTCATCCTCGAATATCATAGTCTACGTCTGACCTCCGTCAACTTGTCCATCACTATTGCGATTCTTGATGTGACCCCACTCTCACTTTGAATCAGGCTGTTATTCCAACAGCATACCTCACTGCAGTCACACTGTACTCATACATATCCTGTACCACCCTCACATACTTTTCTGCTACTCCCGACTTCCTCATACAGTACCATAACTCCTCTCTTGGCACCCTATAGCTTTATCCAAGTCCACAAACACGCAATGCAAGTCCTTATAACATTCTCTATACTTCTCCGTCAATACTCTTAAAGCAGACATTGCATCTATAGTACTTTTTTCTGGCATAAAACCATATTGCTTCTCACAGATCACCAAAAACAAGACCCGAACATGGAGTGACATGCATATCAAAATGAATTTCCTTATTTTGTGTTTTTTTTTTTCGAGTCGTGTAGATTTATTGTATGTACAGCACAGCATTTTACTGTTAATTGTGCTGCACATATGAGAAGATTTTTACAGAGACAAATGATGTTAAGGAAGGAATTTGCAGATTTTCTGGACAACTACAATTCATGTTCACCTGTAAGGTGAGAATAAAATCCTGTTTTTTAACTCAAATGGTATTGAATAAAATGATATTGCATCATTTACCTTATGTCTATGTTCCATGTTTGGGCACGTTTAGCGATCACACTGTACCTGATTCCTACTAAAGGTTGGCCTGGCACAAAGTGATCACACTAGTCAAATGCACTAGAATTTATGGGTTTACATACAGACAAACGTGCACCTCACAGAACAAATTTCAAGTGTAAGTACAACCTTAGAAACTCTATTGCCATCTCACCTAAACATCTCCATGTCTCCACTGGTCCGGCCCAACTGCTTTTCCACTTTTCATCCTCTTCATAGTTTCTCTCATTTCAGCCTTGCTGAACCTCAGTACTTTGTAATTTACTATCTCGATTTCATCCAACCTACACTCCCTCATTTTCTATATTCATATTTCCTTCAGAGTGCTCCTTCCACTATTTTCAACACACTTCCCGCACTTGTCAGCAAATTTCCAGGTCAGATAATCACACTTTTGGACCTCATTGTCACAGATTTTAATGAAACTTGGCATGCTGATTGGTCATATGAGTAACCCATTGAACTGATATTGCACGTGTCTTGGATCAATATTAAGTGATATTTAACCTAACAAAGTTTGAACTTAATTTATCGGGGTTATCACTTTGACTGGCTGTATCTTCCTAAATATAAGTTGCACTGAAATGGTTCTTTTCCAGCTCTATATTTTAAATAAATACTATGCTATCCCCAAAATGAAAAATTACCTGTTTTCAGAAAATATAGGTCAAGCCCTTCCTCATAATTCTAAAAAACAGAAAAACTTAACTTAAACTAGATGGGCTCAAAGAGTGAGGAATGAAATTCAACTTTGGTGGAATCATGAATAGGTTATGTACAAGCTGTAGTGTTTGCATGGTAACATGGGATTATAAGAACATAAACAATGGCTACACTCGCAATTTATACTCCATCAGAGCATTTGATGCAGCAATTGTGTCTTTGCTTGAAATGGTGTATGTCTGTCCTTTTGCAGTCATAGGTTCATCTACTGAAAGCACATCCTGATCCATGACAAGGCAAGTGTATCAGGACGGTATGAGAATGAGTAGAATGGAGATGGTCCATGAAGACATAAAAAAGTGAAATCTCAACTCTCCAGTGCTGGGCATGGTTTCTTCCACACATCTTAGCCATGTACCTTCATCTCCAGATGTTGAGGGACCAGCCATAGGTTCAGGATTGGGTGGGTTTGTTAAGTCACTGCTGGAAGTGTCAGACAGACAGATCTGTTTGCTCTCAGATGTGAGTTTTGACAGTCTCACACAGCAATTTCTGCATATGTGCTGACCTGACCTTAAATTGAGACTAGGGTGGTCCTGTATTGCTGTCTCAGCCACATCTCTTAAAGCATGGTTTATCTTCTTGAGATGACATTGGAAAGGGTCACAACAAGATTTCTGATTGAGTCTAAACAACTTCTTTACTGATGACATTGTGAAAAAGTATGCAGCTGCAGCAAAGACAATGCTTTTATCTCCACCAGGTATTTGACAGCATCTGCTATTGATTGATTACACCTGACTTATTTGCACACCTCACTCCCCTCTGATTAATGCAGGGCAAAGCATTGGCATTTATTAGCCACATTGGAATTGTCCCTTTTCAAAGCAGCCATTTTGACATGAAATAGTATGGCAAGCACAGGTGTCACTAATGACATTAATGAAGCTTCTGTTCAATTTCAGTGTAGCATAATTGGAACCTTAATTGATGTTATTACTTACATTTGTATTTGCCATACTATTTCATGTCAATATGGCTGCTATGAAAAAGGCCCATTAATGATATTAAACCATGTGATGTCACCTATAAGTAATGATAGCTCAGCAATGATTCAAAAACCAAAGGCCAAATTATCTAGAGACATTCATGATATTGTAAGCTAGCTTTGCTATTTAATTTTTAATACTATAATCACTCATAACATTTTCATTTTCATTTGGGAGATAGAATAGTATTTGTGTAAACTACAGAGATGGAAAAAAGCTCTAAAATGATATAGAGCCATTTCAGCGCAACTTATATTTAAGGAGATATAGCCAGTCAAAGTCATAATACACAATAAAATTTGTTCCAACTTTGTAAGCTTAAATCTCCCTTAATATTGATTCAAGGCATATATACTTTCAGTTCCATGGGTTACTCTTATGACCAAATCAGCGTGCCAAGTGTCGTTAAAATCTGTGACGATAAGGTCCAAAAGTGTGATGATTTGACATGGAATTACCTGCATACAGTACATCCTTTATCAACCTGGCCTGCAGCATGTTCTTCTCCACTCGGTACCTCTTTCTGGCCAATTGGTTCAAGTGCTTTTCTCCTTCTTTTGTGCCCAGCTTCTCATATAGCTCAGCATACACCTTACCTTTAGCCTTTGACACCTTTCCCTGCACCTTTCTTTTGCCACATCTCATTGTACACCTGTCTGCTTGCCTCATCTCTCTGGTTATCCAAATACTTTTTCACTGACCTCTTTCTCTTTTTTCTTTCCTGTACTTCCTCATTCCACCACCTTGTCTCTGTCTTCCTTCCTCTGTCCAAATGTCACACTAAGCGCCTTCCTAGCTGTCTCCCTTCCCACTTCAGCTGTGGTGCTCCAATCATCTATCATGTCTTCACCACCACCTCACTTCCTCTCTGAGTTTCACATAATAGTTTTCTTCTTTCAACTTCCACCACCTGATCCTTGGTTCCATTCTCACTCTCATCTGCTTTATCACCTCAAAATTCATCCAGCATACCACCAATCAATGCTGTCTAGCTGCACAACCCCCTGCCACTACCTTACAGTCTCTAATCTCTTTCACATTGCATCTCCCATATAGGACATAGTCCACCTGTGTGCACCTTCCTCCACTCTTTTACATCGCCCTGTATTCCTCCTCCTTCTTCTTAAAAATATGCATGCACCACCGCCATTTTCATCCTTTTTGCAAAGTAAATCACCATCTCTCCTCAACATTTCCCTCCTTAATGCCATACCTGCCCATTCATTACCTCATCATCACCACTGTTCCCTTTGCCAACGTGCCCATTAATATCTGCTATGATTACCAATCTTTCTTCTTTGGGTATACTCTCCACCATTTCATCTAACTCACTCCAGAAATCTTCTTTTCTCCTCCATCTCACATCCCACTTGCAGAGCATATGATCTGATGACATTTAACATTACCTCTTTGATTTCCAACCTTATGTTCATCACTCTGTCAGACATTTTCTTAACCTCCAAAACAATCCTAACATACTCTTCCTTTACCATCACCCCTACCCCATTTCTCTTACTGTCCACACCATTATAGAACAGTTTGCACCCACCTCTGATATTTCTGGCCTTTCTCCCTTTCCACTTGGTCTCCTGTACACACAATCCATCAACCTTTCTCTGCTCTGTTATATCGGACAGTTCTTTTCCTTTACCAGTCATAGTGCCAACATTCAAAGTTCTAACCCTGAACTCCACATTCTTTCCCTTCCTTCTCTCCTTTTGTTTTTGAACCCGCTTTCCCTCTCTTTTTCTCTTTCGCCTTCTTTGCCCAGCAGTAGCATAGTTTCCACTGATATCCTGCTGTACAACAGCATCAGTGGCGGTCATTGGTAACTCGGCCCTCGACTGATCCATTATTGACATTCTGTTTCTCTTCTGCATGATTGATTTGACACAGGTTTTATGCCAGATGCTCATCTTTATGCAACCCTCCCCAATTTACCTGGGCTTGGGACCGGCACTAAGATTGAACTGGCTTGTCTGATCCCAGTGTCTGGGTTCTTGTTACCATTTTGCTACACTCTGATAAAAAGAACAGAGACAGTTGATCCTTCATATCAGCTACGAACAATGTAGGCTACTGAGACATTACTGTTGTCTATCATTTATCCATTGAATAAGTCAAATTCAATTTATTATTTTATAGCACTTTTCATTGTGCACAGGCTCATATTGCTTTCACAGATTTACTGATATAATACAGTAATAGTAAATTACAAAATAACAAAACATTTTGATATATAAACACATATATGAAGGAAACCAGTACAAAACAAACACTGTGCAGTAGCATCAGGCATAGAAACAACATTACTGGACAGTTAAAATGTGGTTATTGTGTCAAACGGTCATTTCCCCAAATATGAAGGAAATAAAAATCCAGCAACAAGAGGAGAACTTTACAGTGCTACTGCACTGGTTTGCATAGTCACCAGATATCAACCTAGTTGGTCATTTGATGAACCCGGTTAATAATTTGTGGAATGAGATGTTACTAGGTATGATCTTAAATCTCCCAAATAGTTGGATGCAATCCAATCCAAATAAAATTTCATCTGTTTGGCTTGTTTATGATACCTCTTAGTGTTGACAGTTTGACAAGTGAAGCTTTTTGCTAGGAGCTAAAGGAGAAGCTACTTGCCTAACTATTCACATTAATCTAGAAAATACACCATTTTTTAGGTAACAAAGACAGATGTATTGAAGTAAGGTAGTAAAGCTCATACTGGCATGGTGCTTGCTGTTTGCCACATGCAACTAAGAATTTCACTGTATTCTGTAGATGTAACAATATGATCCTAATATCCTGTCTGTCATGTATAGTTGTTTGTTACTCAATAATTTGTTCAGAGTAAATAATCAGTATCATGAACAAGTTATCAGCAAACCTTGGACAGGGTGTCAGTGCATCACAGAGCTAACTGCTGTACACACATACAATCACACAAGGTAAATTTTGAATTATCAGTTAGCATAACGGTCCCATCCTTAAGGCATGTGTGAGGATCCAGAATATGTGAAGAAACACCCACAAAGATGTATAGAGAATGTACTGTGATCACACAGACAATGACCGGCATTGGACTTGAGTCCAGAATGTTGGAACTGTGAAGCAATAGTGCCAATCACTACACCATTGTGCTTAGGAAATATCATCTGAACATGCACTACTAGAATATAAAGTGAATTTTGCAAAGGAGTCATTCAGGATAAATCTTCTTATATAAAAATCATTTTATTGAAATTTGCAAGTTTTCTATAAAGCAACAAAATTGAAAAGTACTTCCATATCTATTTGAAAATTTGAATTTGAACTCAAATGTAAAATCATTTATTTGAAGTAAACTTGGATAAAATAGAGCTGATAGACATGTGTCTGCTCTGAGTCAATAAGAGAGAAAAAAAAATTAATTCATCTGTACAGTATGTCTCTCTTCTACTGTGTTTTTAGCCCTTGTATAAAAGTCAAAATGTTATTTGCTTGGATGATTTTTTAAAATTATTTAAAAACAACAGTTAAAAAAATAACTTGACTACTATTAAAGTACCAGAGTGCAAAGGAATAGTAAATACTTGAGGCTAGAGTACGGTTTGCATTTTATACATGCATTTGATTGGTGAGCTCTGTGACTAAATATTTTATTTGCTGTTATCCATTGAGAAATATATTCATAATTTCCATTATGCATGAAATTTTTGTATGACTTAGAGTTTTTTTAAATGTTAATTCTTTCTCTTCAGAGATGTATGTACCTGAACCCACCAACATACCAATTGAGAAGACAGACAAAAAAGGAGATCCAGAAGCACATATGCCCATTTGGCCCACAGGTGGAGAAAATGAAATATTACCACAGTTCAGAGGTGAGAACCTGTTGTAAGTCAAGCTGAGGAAAGCAGCATTTAAAAGCTGCCTAGCAATCATTACACTAGCAAAACCAAATTCCTTTTGAGTGACTAAATGACAAAGTGGGATGTTTTATATCTTATAAAGTATGCTAATAAAACAGTACATATACCTGTACATTTTGTTTTAGTTATATAGTTTAAAAACAGTCCACGTCTGTCTTGTATTACTTTTTTAACTGGAGCATTTTCTGAGTGTTATAAAATGTAAGGTTGCAATGTTAAGTTACTGAATGCTGAATGAAAGTCTCATCGAAATGAAAAAAAAAGGCACAAGTTTAAGAGCACCTTATTTTACCATTATAAATTAACATACATTCTACACAGAACTCCGCTGAAGTCAGATGTATGAAGATGTCAACAGTAGGTAGGTCTGCAACAGACTATAATCTGAAGCAAGTACTTGAACATATTGTGCTGCTGTTGGTAGCCTGCTTTGTGCATGAGGTATTGCAAATCCCCAAAGTAATAGTAGCATGGGCAATGACAGACCTCTGAACAAAGTGAGAGTTAGTGCATGTCATGGCGTTTATGAGCACAGCACTTTGCAATTGCTAATTCATTTTGCTGAAAAAGTGCTAAAATGTGACTGAAACCAAAATATCCCCACATTTGCTTTAAATTTATGAGATCCAAGTGTAACAGGATGTCTGATGTCAGAAAATATAAAACCCCTAATATTAAAAAGGATTTTTTGGGTGGCCATTAACAGTCGTTTTAAGTGGCGCAGATGGGATTACATTCCCACACAGAATTTGTGGTGAAAAAATAGGCAAGGTCAGTGGTTATACAATTAACAATATAGCCAACTTGGCAAAGTGATGGCCTGCCAGCCTCTTATGAGCTGGGCTTCTATCCACAGAATATTAAAAGATGTACAAAGCTATGTAAATATGCTCTTATTATTACCGCAGCTGAGACGACAATATCATTGAATTACTGTTGTATTGTTTTATAAGATACATTAATTATGAATATAAAAATGTTATAAATATATGAAAACATGGTGTCAGTTTAGAATCACAGGTAAACTTGACAAGCATGTGAGAAGAAAACTTACCTGACAGCCCATACAGACAGAAGTAGAGCCAATCAATGACTAGGTTATAAATTCAAACCTAGGGTGCTGGAACCATGAGGAACAGTACTAATCACTATTCCCCACAACATCATAGCTACAGTATATTATTTTATAGTTATATTTACAGTAAACATCTGGGGGGGGGCAAATTTACCATCTTCACAAAAAAAAAAAAAATATGGAAACATATAGAACCCTACCTGCATTAATTAAAACCTCATTATCAGGTATTGGGACCTGCTTATGCACTTTTTATGTCCTTTCTTTTCACCCTTATATCTTACTAGCAAAATACCCGCGCTTCGCAGCGGAGAAGTAGAGTGTTAAAGAGGTTATGAAAAAGAAAAGGAAACATTTTAAAAATAACATAACATGATTGTCAATGTAATTGTGTTGTCATTGTTATGAGTTTTGCTGTCATATATATATATATACATACACAGACACACATAAACATATATATACATATATACACACGTATATATATATATATATATATATATATATATATATATATATACTGCAGTGGGTTGGCACCCTGCCCGGGATTGGTTCCTGCCTTGTGCCCTGTGTTGGCTAGGATTGGCTCCAGCAGACCCCCGTGACCCTGTGTTCGGATTCAGCGGGTTGGAAAATGGATGGATGGATATATATATATATATATATATATATATATATATATATATATATATATATATATATATATATATATACAGATACACATACACATATATATACATATACTAGCAAAATACCCGTGCTTCGCAGCGGAGAAGTAGTGTGTTAAAGAGGTTATGTAAACATATATATACATAAACATATATACTTATATACATATCTACATATACACATATCTACATATATACATATATATATATACATATAGACATCCACATATATATACATATATCAACATATATATACACATACATATACACACATACATACATACACACATATATATATATATATATAAATATATATATATATATACACATACAGACACATATATATATACATATAGCAAAATACCCGCGCTTCGCAGTGGAGAAGTAGTGTGTTAAAGAGGTTATGTAAACATATATATATACATATACATATATACATATATATACATATCTACATATAGCAAAATACCCGCGCTTCGCAGCGGAAAAGTAGTGTGTTAAAGGGGTTATGTAACCCTATATATACATAAACATATATACATATATATACATAAACATATATACATATATATACATATGTACATATACACATACCTACATATACATATATATACATATACACATCCACATATATATATATATATATATATATATATATATATATATGTATATATACATATACAGATTTACATATCTACATATATATATATATATATATATAGATATAAATATAGACATTCATATATACATACATACATTCATATATATATATATATATATATATATATATATATATATATATATATATATAAAATGTATATATACATATCTACTTATTGGCTCCTGTATTTAGGATATAGCGGGTTGGATAAGGATGGATGGACATCTGCATGCATAGCCCTATTTGCCCGTTTTCGTTTTTTTTCTTTCTTCAGTAATATTTCAGTAAACCCGGAGCTTGTCAGTTCAAATCCTGGTACTGACACCACTGTGTGACCCTGAGGAAGTCACTTCACCTGCCTGTGCTGCAAAAAACAAAAGTAATGTAAGAAATTGTACCTCAGATATTGCAATTTGCTGGAATAAAGGCATAAGTAAAATAGATAAATATGTTTTATACACATAGGAACTATTAATTTATTTTCAGTTAAGTCATCTGCAGCAAACTTTTATAAATGAGGGTTTCTCATTTTTAGATAGTGCAAACTGTTTCTTCTTCATTGACATTTTCTCTTGGAGAGGTTTTTTCATTTCATTGAAAATTAAAGAAGCAGCTGCCAAAATATGTAGCTTTCTTATTAATTTTTCAACATTGTGTAAAATAAATTTATAAAGTAACATAAAAGGTTTAAATACTGGTTATCCTTTTACACTAAAATATTACTAAAGAGAAACAAAAAAAGTAAAATGGATATGTTCTTTTTCTTTAAGGAGATTAAATATTACTGAAGAAAGAAAAAAAAAATAAAACAGCCAAATGGGGCTATGCATACGAACTTAAAAGGTTTAAATAAAACAGAAATATATATTTTATTTTTACTTGCTTAACTTGTGGAGGGTGTATCCTGTAGCAAAGCCCTAACTTTTTTTGTGAAAGCCCATTTCAGTCAATAAGTCTTAAAAAAAAGGTGTAAAGATATTGACAATAAGCTAAGCAAACCCAGGAAGACATGGAATCGTTTAAATCAAGTATCATTACATCTTCCTTTCTTAAAGAGAAGTAAGGCAGTACTTATAAGCTTACATATTTATATATAGACATACATACATATATATATATATCTATATCCGAAGCCGTGCAAGCACACTCTTGAGAATGCAACGTATAGTTGTACAGAAGAAAAGCAATCTTGCCTCAAATGAATGGCAACCTTTTGTAGGTCTATGAACTTAATTTAAACTTTACGTTTACACGGTGCTTTCCTTCCGAAGTACCTGCACTCATGAATATGTTTGTATGTGTCAGTGGTTCAAATCCACGCGCTTCGCACCGGCGAAGTAACGCTTTTAAATTTTTATTAAGAAGAAAAGAAAACCTTTTTAAATTGAGGGAAAATATACTAATAACAGTTTGTTAAGGATCTGTTTTTTTGTGAAGCTGCCTTCACTCGAGTGATCACTTCGAGCTGACTTGTTGGCCAACTATAAGCGTTACCTGGTAGGTAACCACCCATACAATCAGATTGTGAATCAGACTACGAATGCCGTGATTGTAATTACCCCGATCTACATGTTGTCAAATAAACAAACCACACGCCGTGGCACAATTTTATGGGCTTCGCCTGTAGCGCTGACGTCCGAGGTTCGATTCCCGTAAGGGAGTGAAGTGAGTGGCTGGTTACCTACCAGGTAACGCTTATGGTTGGCCAGCAAGTGAGGTAACATCAACCACGGTGCGTTCAGTTGTGAGAAACAGATCATAGAATGGTTGAAAATAGTTTACTGTCAAATAATGCAAAGAATACGCGACACATCTTTCCCCCTTATTCTTGTTTCATCAGGCGTACACACTCACTGCACTCGCTTACGGTAATCGAACCTCGGACGTCAGCGCTAGAGGGGCTTCGCAGCGGTGAAGTATTGCTTTTAAATTTTAATTAAGAAGAAAAGAAAACCTTTTTAAATTAAGTCTTAAAAAGAGGTGTAAAGATATTGACAATAAGCTACGCAAACCCACCAAGAAATGCAATCGTTTAAATCAAGGCGCGAGTCGAAAAACACCATCCCATAATATTAGTTAATGATTAACACATTTCTATATGTATTGTAAGCATA
Source organism: Erpetoichthys calabaricus (assembly GCF_900747795.2). Classification (NCBI taxonomy): domain Eukaryota; kingdom Metazoa; phylum Chordata; class Cladistia; order Polypteriformes; family Polypteridae; genus Erpetoichthys; species Erpetoichthys calabaricus. The sequence continues at coordinate 105,167,587 of NC_041396.2, read as the reverse complement.
CAATACAACTGATAATATGTTGCGCTTATTTATCTGGTGTACCGACATTTTTGCGCGTTTAACATCTGAAATCTAACATGGTTTGTGCCCTTCAGAATGAAAACAGTTTGCATTTACCTTTTTAATAAAAGGCGAGCTTTTAAGCCTGAGAAATCACCCCGCAAATGCACACGTTTAATTGCACATGTGTTAATATGTATGCTTACACAGTATTAAAAGACACTCAAAAATTAACATCATTTACCTTCGTTCCCGCGTTTGACTCGTGCTGTAAATCTCTTCCTTGTTTTTAGTTCACATGATTACGTAGGAGGCGTGATGACGCGATACGTGACTCCGCCTCCTCCATTAGAGTATATGGACAAAAAACAGGTTCCAGTTATGACCATTACGCGTAGAATTTCGAAATGAAACTTTTGTAAGTAAGCTGTAAGGAATGAGCCTGCCAAATTTCAGCCTTCCACCTACACGGGAAGTTCGAGAATTAGTGATGAGTCAGTCAGTCAGTCAGTCAGTCAGTGAGTCAGTGAGGGCTTTGCCTTTTATTAATATGTATAGATTATTTATCTTAATAATAAATATGTATTTCCTTTCTGCCCATTTTGTGAATAAAATTGGTGAGAGTCCAGATTGCTTGAACCTTTGCTCAAGACTGAAAAGACTCAAGTCAAGTCAAGTTGGGGAGCATGCACTGGTGCAGTGCGTTGCCGCACCCACTACACGATGAAACAACTCAGGATCCCAGTTTGCAACCCCCCAGGCAGACGCGCGGTCCAGTCCCACCCTCCATAATTGCCCCTCTATCTTCCGCTGCCAAGTGTTACGTGGGCGACCCCTTGGCCTGGTCCAGCCACTCGGGTCCCCAACAATGAGGATCTTACGAGCCGGATCACCCTCGGGGAAACTGTGCCGCAACTGACGCTCCCTCACAATGCAGGTAATGTGCCTCATTCGGGACTCTGTGAGCAACCGCTTATTCAACACAAAGTCAAACCAACAGTACCCAAGAACTCTCTGGAGAGACACAGTAACGAAGGAGTCCAGTCGTCATCTCAGGTCACTGGATAGCATCCATGTCTCACAACCATATAGCAAGACAGGAAGCACCAGGACTCTAAAAACTTAGACCTTCGTCCTTTTGTATAGATATCGGGAGCACCACACACCCCTTTCCAGTGACTTCATGACCCCTCATGCTCTCCCAATCCATCTACTGACTTCATAGGAAGAGTCACCAGAGACATGAATGTCACTGCCAAGGTAAGTAAACCTCTCGACAAGGTCGACACTCTCTCCACAAACAGACACACTGCTGATGGCTGTGCCCAAGAGGTCATTAAAGGCCTGGATCTTGGTTTTTATCCAGGACACTAGACTCCTCGCTCAGTCTCTCGAATGCCCCAAGCCAACTTGACTTGACTTGCTGGACACTATGCATTCATGTTTCATTCCTACATTCTGTAAAACCATTAGGTTCTTGGACAATGGTGTGTCCTTTGTTTATATATTTGCACCTCAAAAAGATGTTCCACATTATCTACCTGTCTCTTTCTCTCTGTGTCTCTTTCCTAATGGGCATCATATACAGTTTGTGGAAGTTAAACTCCAAATATCAATTATAAAAGATGTTTCATGAAGTCATTCATAGAACCTTAGTCTTCTTCTTCTTCTTCTTCTTCTTCTTCTTCTTCTTCTTCTTCTCTCCTCTCCTCTGCACATGTCCAAACCAACACAATCTCACGTCTCTGACTTTGTCTCTTAACTGTCCAACCTGAGCTAACCCTCTAATGTACTCATTTCTAATCCTATCCATCCTTGTCACACCCAGTGCAAATCTTAGCATATTTAACTTTGCTACTTTCATCTCTGTCTCCTGCTTTCTCGTCAGTGCCACCGTCTCCAACCCATATAACAAAGCTGGCCTCACTACCGTCCTAAGGAAGGCATGGCAGCACTTGGTCTTGAGTAGACAATGCAAGACCATTTTAATTATCAGACAGCTCTGTGAATTTTGACTTGCTGTATAATGCGGCTAGCATATCTTAGCATATAGAAAATGTTTTGATTACACTGCAAAAAAAATAAATGCATACATCCAAAAGACTGGCACTAATTCCCTACTGTGAAAATACTGCAGAAGCATTTAGTCTATCAATTTAAAAAAGTGTACTGATGGAAATGTGCATTTGTGTTGGGTTTCATGAAGTGCATATCATTACTCACAAGAGTGAACATGAGGTAAACTGCTTGTCATAGTCTTGAAACACAGTTGGAGTCTATTCTAAACACCAAGAGATCTAAAAGGACTAAGTGGTAGAACTTGTAAGCAGTCTTCCATTACATGACACAAGCCTGTTTCATTTGCTAAAAGTGTTACAGGGATGCATACACAGGGGATTCTGAATTATGCATGTAATCAATTAACCAATCAATATTCGTTTTATAAACTGAACTCTGTCTGAACATATATTGCAAAGCCAACTGCAATGCTAAAAGCTTGACCAAATTTATTTTTGGATTAAGTAGGCAGCATGATTAATTATTATCAGTCCTTAGGCTATAACTAAGTAGAATAGGTTGGATTATACCACACAATGAGAGGCCACAAAGCTCATCACTTCACAGTCAGCACTGGAGAATAAAGCTACAGCGCTTATTATGAAATGTCCCACTAAGAAAGAAAGAAAAGAAAAAAAAAGTTTGTTCACATTCTGATCATGCTCAATTCAGGCTGCATGTCTGTCAAGTGGAAAAAAATATTCTTGCATACATAATATAAGGATATTCAGCACTCTAAATGCTTTTTGGTACTATTTTGGATTTTTTTTGTCATTTTCTATTTGTTTAAACAGTTGCATTAATTGTTTACGTTCTTCCATTTTCCATTATTTCCTTTGTCATTGTCTTCTTGACATCATGCTGTTTTCACATTGTATTTTGCATCTAATGACACTTCCTCTTTACATTGTGTCACTTTGCATGCGTCAATTGATGACAGAAGCAGAATATTTAAGAGCCTTGGGTTGCGGCACAGACTTTGTACTTTATCTAAAAATACAAAAATGCAATCAAGTCCTTCAGCATTAATAAGTGTACTTTTACATTCAGATGGCATACTGCTAAGAGAGCTAGATACTGCATTATATGAAGGAATATTGAGCTAGCTTTTTCCCATAGGATATAGCAGTCTAGGCACTAAAAATGTTCTTCACTTTTTGTAGCCGCATTGCTCTGTACATCCATACTGCTTAATTTTCAATAGCCGTTTAGCAATATGATGGATGTTCTAAACAAAACGACCAGGGTGCGTGTATTTGCAGTTTCTGTAGAAAAGAGCTTATAACCCTCTGCCTCCCTTTTCCCAGATAGCAGGGTTACAAAATACCATTTCATGCTCATGGGCAGGCAATTTACGCTGCACACTGCAGCATTTCTGTTCACATTTCCCAATCTTAAATACAGTAATAATACACAAGATAGATATACTGCATGTGAGATAACCGTATCTGTTAAGCAAAAAATAAACTCCAGACAAATTATTTATTACAAGCAGCAAACTAAGTGTACTGTGCGGAAATAGGGGCTATAAGTACTATACAAATACAAAGTAAAAAAAATATGTATATCTTGGTATATACCTGTAATTCTGTTCATAAATATATGATCATACTTCTTGTTCAGTTTTAATGATGTTATTATGCATGTAGTTCATCTCTTTTCTCTTAAACAAATCATGCTGGGTTTTTTTTTCTAATATTTCTTCTCCTGTTGTAATTTTTTCCAAGACTTACTTACTGAATCATGACTTTAGTTTCAAACTAAAAAGGTCTCACCAAAATTAAGGACATTGTATCCTTTCATATTTAAACATGCTGATGTGAATCCGTTGTTAAATATGTTGGCTATCATGTTTTGAAGAAACTATTTCAGTGACTATGAGAGAGAGGTGTTTTTTGAATCAGAGGAGATTTAGTAATAATTATTGTTCACGTTACGGATGTTTCATGAGAACAGTGGCTAAGACGATGATAGCTTCAAAATCAGAGGCCAAGAAATCATCAGCTAAGGGCAGCAATGAGCAAGAAGCACTAATTCCACAACCATAATGTCCATGCAGTAATTAAAAATGGAAGGAAGGAATGTGGACCATTTGACTGCAAATGTCAAATTAAGAATGGTGGGGGACACATTTCATCCAGTAATTCAATTAAGAACTTCACAGAGAATAACATTATAGTCTAATTTCTATATATATATATATATACGCTTTATTACACATAAATAGGCAGTTTGATTTCAGGTGAAACAGTAGAAAGATTACATAAATTGGTCTATGGAGCAGTGGCCAGATAAGGCCATTACAACATTAGAAAGAGTTAGACAAGAACAAGACATTTAGTCTACCAAAGTTTGCTAGTGCTATCCACTTAATTCCTCCAAAATAACATCAACTTGAATTTTGAAGGTCCCACAAGTTGTACAGGCAGTCCCCGGGTTATGTACAAGATAGGGACTATAGGTTTGTTCTTAAGTTGAATTTGTATGTAAGTTGGAACAGGTACATTATTTTAATAAATGCTATTGTTGACCGACTGTAACCAAGTGCTCTGCCAGTGAATGATGGAGTTTCACCTCTCTCTGACCTTTTTATTATTTCTACTTTATTTTCCATGGTGATGGTTTTTCTCTTTTTTACTTTATCACCAGCACTTGCATCAGATTTGTTTCAGAGACATTGTTGAAGGGTGAAGACAAAAGGTTAAGATGAGCTCTTCTGCACAGCACTGTGCATGCTATCACAGCAGGAAGGTACCCCTCGCCAGCACGTCTGGTGTACTGACGAGAGACAACTTCCAGCTATGTATGTAACAATACAAGCAGGCTTGCTATTGCTATTGTGTATGAATGGGGGCAGCGAGAGGCGGTTCACCACCCGCCCACCACACAGTCACCTCCACTTGCATACAGTATACTGCCTGCAGCGTCAGCCCACCGAGAGCGAACAAGGTGTGGCCAAAGGCGGGTAGTGAATTGCCCACCACCACCCCCATTCAACAGGCAGCCACCAGAGGCACACTACAATGCTGCCCCATTCACCTTCAATGGCCTCCGTTCAGTCACAACCGGGTCACCACTTGCAGCATCACCAGCCGCCCACTGAGAATGAATGGGGCGGGCAGTGAAACACCCCCCTGTGCCCCATCCAGCCTCCGTCCAGTCAGGAGCAGTAGCTGCGGTAGCGTGGTGGGCGGGCAGCGAACCACCTCTCTCCGCCCCATCAAGCCCCCACCGCCCCATTCATCAACCAGAGCTGCCCGAGGGACACTACACTGCACGAGCACCAAAACCGCCCCCCTCCAGCCAACGCTTGCAGCGTCCCCAGGCTGGAGATGACGGAGTGGCAGTTACTGAGGAGACTGCGTCGCATCCCCCAGACAAATGAAGAAGCAGCTGCGGCCCTGTTCGTAAGTCGTATGTCGGATGTCCGTAACTCGGGGACTACCTGTACTGTCTACCACACCACTTATTAACTTATTTCATATGTCTGTGGTTCTCTGTGTGAAGAAAAGCTTCCCAATGTATGTGCAACATTTACCCTTAACATTTACCCTTACCCTTTTCAGCTGTGTCCGTTTGTTCTTGTTGAACTCATTGTAAAGTAACAGTCTTGATCCCCTGTACTAATTCCTTTCATCATTTTGAATACTTGAATCTTGTCACCTCTTAATCTCCTTTTGCTTAAAATGAAAAGTCATAGCTGTTTTAATTCATCCCCTGTAGCCCAGGAATCAGTCTAGTTGCTGTTTTCTGGAGTTTTTCTGGAGATGCTATGTCCTTTATGAAACCTGGAGACCAGAACTGTATACAATACTCCAGATAAGGCCTCACCAGTACATTATAAGGCTCGACCATAACCTCCTTGGACTCTGCACATTGCGCTTTATAACCTACCATTCTGTTAGCCTTCTTAGTGGCATCTGATCACTGTCTGAAAGGTGATAGAAATAAGTCCACTACGATTCCTAAATCCTTCCTATAAGGTGTACTTTAAATTTTCAGACCACTCCTTGTGTATTCAAAGTGGTATATTAAAAGTCATTTTTGTCCTCAAGTAGATAGCATACCAACAGAAGTTTCAAATACTTCCTTGCTACAGCAAAGGATCTGGTGGCTGTGCTTTTGTGTTGTGATGCATTTTCCTGTATAGTTTAAAATCCACTAATTTATTTAGAGCCCATGGTAAATGTCAATATGGTCCATGTTCATCATTTAGTGAAACATTTCTATCCTAATGGTAGTGGAATCTTTAAATGTAACAGTGCCTTCTTCCACAGAGCACAATTAGTAGATAAATGCTTTGAAGGACATGGTAAGGATGTAAACTTTATGCCATGGCTGTTCCAGTTACCAAATATCAACTGAGTGCAGATGGGCAATTCTTGGGGGAAGCCTGACATGGTGTTTTACTTTTCCTTATTTAAACCCACAGTTAATAGAATGTCTCTAATAGATGAATGGCACTACCACAGTCTAAAGCCATTCTGGAGGTTCATAGTGGCCCAAAGTCCTACTAGAACAAGGTTCACAGGTATTCCTTTTTATATCAGGTCTTGTACACTTGTAAAACCAAAAGTACTTAGTGTCACTTTTTGGGACATTTATACTGTCACAAACTCGACACAGAGTCATAGAAAGGTTTGGGGCAGCCACCCGTGTAATTGATTTCCTGGCTGCAAAAGTCATTTTTTAAATGAATACTGCACTGATGTGCACACAACCGAGTCCAAGACAGAACTGAGGGAATAGGGAAAAGGTACAGGTTTTTAAAGGGGAAGACAGGAAGTGAGATCATAGGGATCGGGCTCATGGTCTTCAGCCATTGGTTCGAGCCCGGACGTGACATCACAGGGTCCGGAGCCGGCAAGGTCTTCTCCCATAGGCTCGGTCCCGGAAGTGACGTCAATATGAATGGTCTACAGGAAAGGGAGAAAAAGAGTCAGTGCACTCTGCCACATCCCAGCATGCCTCGGAACTGCCCTTACTCAAGCCCTTTAGCTGCCTCCCATGCGCACGTGTGTGACAATACATATTAAAACTATTGAATGTATACCTATACACGATCGAAAAAAAAAAACATGTTCAAATGACAACTCATGTTCATGGCATAGCGTTTTCAAATAGTGACTTTTCTTGTATGAATGAGTGTTTGCATACACTGTCAGCATGATACTGCCAGATCTAAACACTAATGTGGCGAATTGCTCTCGTATTAAAGTGACTATAGCTGCAGGTGAAAGTCCCATTTTACTTATGGTGCCAAGCAGAGTTGTGTTGCGGTGCAGCAGTCTATTAGTTAGCAAAAGCGCTGTGAAGAAGCTGTCTGTTGTCATGGTCCTGCCTTTGTCCAGTCTGATAGCAGTGAGGGACATCGTATCTTTAATTGCCGGTACAACAAATAGTTCTGACCAGGCATCAGCCACAACACCAGCTGTGGTCATCAGTGTGCTTGTGAAAAGAATGGAGATAAACGTCATCAACTCAGAGAGGGAGCAACAAGTTTGTTGTACCACATGAATGTTACTGAGAGAATAAAACTGAATAATAAAAAAACAAGTGCTAACTTTCACAAGTAGCCAAAAGTTACACCAGGTGTTACAGACTCAAATCAAATGGATGTTTTTATTGTATTATAGTAATAATAATAATAACAGAAGCTCACTACTCAAAACGCGTAGCGCCGAGACTCGAACTGACAACCATTTGGTTATAAGGCAGCAGTTCTTACCTCTGCAACTTCCAAGAATACACATTCTCTGACTATTGACATTTGAGCTTGAGTTTTTAACTCATTGACAGCCACATGTAAATTAAATGCTTTCTTTTCTTTGGTTATATTTTTGAATAAAAGCGCACATGTTTATTTGATATTTGGAACTAATGTCTTCACACATTATACATTTCATGTCATTATTAGTACAACATGGAAAAAAATTCTACTGTAGGTATATGTTCAGCATTTCTTTCATCCTACACATACCCGGATCTTTGTAGACATGGAACACACATGAAATTCATGTATTCCAAATAATGATATACTGTATTATTTACCCTGTACAACTCCAGGCACTTCACATGTAAATAAGAAGCCTTGGCTTGAGCTGGCAGAAGTTTTTGCCCGAGTTGAGCTCCATCAAGGCAGGGGATATGATAGAAAGCTGCTTGCTGCTTGTGCTGATCGACACATTTACAAAACAAAAGACGCTGATGCAGAGGTGTAAAGGAATTTAAGGTGGCCCAGCATTATGAGTTTTTTCATAGGCTTCAGGGATTCTAGTGTTAAAACATGCATCCTTAGTCTCAGCTCTAGAAGGCCACCTGTTTTCAGTGCTATGATGCTTAAAATCATAAAATAATTACTGCTTTAATATAAACTGTTATGTGAGTTATATACAACATGGAAGAAAAAATATGCTGAAGTAACATTTATCAGATTAAACATTGTTATTTTGTGTTTTGGCTTTATACTCACTTATCGGCTTATAGGAAAAAGACTTTTAGAAGTACACAATCTGTAACAAATAAGAACAGGTTTGACCTGTGCATTAATCAGCAGAAAGAAAGAAAGAAAGAAAGAAAGAAAGAAAGAAAGAAAGAAAGAAAGAAAGAAAGAAAGAAAGAAAGAAAGAAAGAAAGAAAGAGAAAGAAAGAAAGAAACTACCAACATTGCATGACATAACTTTTTCAAACCCACTTAATTTAATTAAGTGGGTTTAATTAATGTCAGAGGCTATCCAGGTAGCATCAGGCATAAAGCTGGACATCTCAGGATCGCACTCACACAGGACACATTTAGAGTCCTCAGTTAACCTAATATGCACGTCTTTGGGAATGTTGGAGGAACCCATTCAGACACAGAAAAAAACGTAAAAGCCCCACAGTGTTTTGCTCTTTCCTGCTTTGAAATAAACTCTTTTCTGAATTATACATCAGCACATGGAAGAAAAATGTATGCACGTGGAGTGCATACTGTACATGGGGAACATTCAAACATCACAAAGAGTATGCAAGGGCACAAGCATATTGAACAGTCAGAATAAAATTCAGACCTCAAAATTTCTAGAACGTATACTGTGTACATTTCAAAAGGACATAATTTTAAATCTAAAAAATTAAATGTATAGATAGTAAACATAATTTAACTACACTGTTTTAATAAAATATAGAATATGACTCATTTACAGTGAAAACTGTAGCCCTGTAGATTTGACAGAAAGTGTCTTTGACTGATATCAAAACACCAAATCCTAACTTTTAAGAAAGTTTTCACTGGTGTTTGGTGTTACTGAGTTTAACAAGTCAAGCAAGCTAAACCTAATATTAAAAGGGAGAAAGTAAATTACATTTATTTAAGATATATGAGTAGAAGTAACTTATTCCGATTTGACAGCAGTGACAAATCCTTTTCTATGTGCCATGTTAGATGGTTACTATGGATGTCAGTTGTGTGCTAAAACGTGCATATATTTGTTTTTTGATTATCCTCAGAAGTAATTGTCCATATATTTATTTTTCAAATTAAATGTGTTTTGCATTTCATTATCCAGTTCTATAGTATGTTCCATTAGCCTAGATCAAGGATTTTTTTTTTCTTTTCTAAAAAGATATGCCAAGATATGTTTTATTTTTATTCATTTTAGTGCATGCAGCTGCTTTTTATTGTTTCAATTTGTTCTGCAGGCATTTTCTTTACAGATAATTTAACTTTGGATAACTTCACTTTCCCTTTAAAGTTAATGTCAAGTTACAAATGGAAACTGTATACATAATTTCTATGATATGTCAATGATTCTCCAACAAACCGAGGACTGTGCAAAACTGAAGAGTGCTCTGTGATCCCATTTACATAAGGCAGTAAATCACATACTCCGTGGCCAGGTATACTGATTCTTCCTCCTAATAAAGGTAGTATAGTAAGCAAAAAGTAAAACATTTTATTAACTAAATGAATGAATGGGTGAATAATCCTAACTTGTCTATGTATAGAATAACTTTCTCATCACTGTTTTAGTTGACTGAAATACAGTGAGCTTTTCATACCAGTAACTGTAAAGAACAACAGATAGCTATACTATTGACCCTTTAAAATGGGAAAAAATAAACAATAAAATAGAATTTACATTCTATATTGATATACTGTAGCTTTCATGGTATTTTTTAACTTAAGTAAACACTCCATTTTAGCTCATAAACCTCTATGCTGTAATCAATGTGGTGCTCCTCTCAAGATGAACTGTAAAGATAAGAATGGCACAGGCATTTTAAAAAGCTGCCTGCTGCTAATCCTTGGAACACTGTGGATTGTCTGCTTTTGTATGTTTCTTTAATCCAGTCAGTGCTGCTCTTCAGTGACTATTTACAAAGTTTTTACATTTACTACATTACAACATAAAAGCACTGAGGTTTGTGCTGGTCTTTTTGCTGAAGTGGTGACAAATTTTCTTCTTCTGTTTTGTTATTGTTGTTTCTGATATTACCTGTTTTTCAAGTGATTTAAAATTGTGCATATCTGTTGATGAATTATGTATGGATTTTTTTGGAATTTCATGAGGGGTAATCAGCTCTTAGTGCTGTTTTAATTTGTTGTGCTTTAACATACAATATATATGATCTGCTACTCCTGCTATCTGTTGTGTTTCCCAGAGGATCTGATAGCTCTCATGTCATAAAACATAGATTTCTTCAACCACTACAATTATAATTATAATTCCACTCCTTTAGCATCATGATTTACTGATTCCGTTAACAATGCATCAAAAGCAATACTTCTTCAATACTTTATCATTTTATTTAGACTAAAAATATCAAGTTTCTTCTGCTGAGACATAGCAATATATAGGATTTTTGATTTGCTGAATGTGTACATACTAACCAGCTATGAATATTTGTGTAAGAGCGCAAGACAATAAATCTGTTGTTAGGTTATATTAACTCAGTCAAACACCTGTTATTTAAAAGTAATATTTTATCTGTAATTTGTCTCCCATTGATCTTAGCCATGTATTTTGTCCACTAGAATTTCAGCCTGAGTTAACAAATCCTTCAAATCCCACTGCAAGCATATCAGATCACATTCCATTCATGTTAATTAAGAATTTTTTACCATTATTGCCCCATTGTATTCCCTTATACTGTGCCATCTGATATAAAGTGGCTGTAATGCACAAGAAAGGGTTTAATTTATATTTATTGAGTAACCATTATCCTATTACTTATTCCACCTGCTGTTTTCAGCTAAAATATTAGAATTTTTTTAGGGACCCATTGCATGTGATCTGAGCTCACGGTCCTCTCCTTAAAAAGACCTTGTTGTGCATAGGTAAGAGATGAACAGGTGTCCCAAGTAGAAGAGTTCAAGTATGTCTGGCCTTGTTTACAAGTGAACGCACAGGCAGTCTTGCCCAATTTATTAAAAGTTCTTTTTTTACTAGTGCTCCTTCAGATCTGAGCTATGTCCACAGATCCATCCTCTTCCGCTTATCCGAGGTCGGTTCGCGGGGGCAGCAGCTTGAGCAGAGATACCCAGACTTCCCTCTCCCCGGCCACTTCTTCCAGCTCTTCCGGGAGAATCCCTAGTCGTTCCCAGGCCAGCCGGGAGACATAGTCCCTCCAGCGTGTCCTGGGTCTTCCCCAGGGCCTCCTCCCAGTTGGACATGCCCGGAACACCTCACTAGGGAGGCGTCCAGGAGGCATCCTGATCAGATGCCCGAACCACCTCATCTGACTCCTCTCGATGTGGAGGAGCAGCGGCTCTACTCTGAGTCCCTCCTGGATGACTGAGCTTCTCACCCTATCTTTAAGGGAGAGCCCAGACACCCTGCAGAGGAAACTCATTTCAGCCGCTTGTATTCGCGATCTCGTTCTTTCGGTCACTACCCATAGCTCATGACCATAGGTGAGGGTAGGAACATAGATCGACTGGTAAATTGAGAGCTTTGCCTTACGGCTCAGCTCCTTTTTCACCATGACAGACCGATGCAGAGCCCGCATCACTGCGGACGCTGTACCGATCCGCCTGTCGATCTCACGCTCTATTCTTCCCTCACTCGTGAACAAGACCCCGAGATACTTGAACTCCTCCACTTGAGGCAGGATCTCGCTCCCAACCCTGAGAGGGCACTCCACCCTTTTCCGGCTGAGGACCATGGTCTCGGATTTGGAGGTGCTGATTCCCATCCCAGCCGCTTCACACTCAGCTGCAAACCGATCCAGAGAGAGCTGAAGATCACGGCCTGATGAAGCAAACAGGACAACATTATCTGCAAAAAGCAGTGACCCAATCCTGAGTCCACCAAACCGGACCCCCTCAACACCCTGGCTGTGCCTAGAAATTCTGTCCATAAAAGTTATGAACAGAATCGGTGACAAAGGGCAGCCCTGGCGGAGTCCAACTCTCACTGGAAACGGGTTTGACTTACTGCCGGCAATGCGGACCAAGCTCTGACACCGGTTGTACATGGACCGAACAGCCATTATCAGGGGGTCCGGTACCCCATACTCCCGGAGCACCTCCCACAGGATTCCCCGAGGGACATGGTCGAATGCCTTTTCCAAGTCCACAAAACACATGTAGACTGGTTGGGCGAACTCCCATGCACCCTCCAGGACTCTGCTAAGGGTGTAGAGCTGGTCCACTGTTCCACGACCAGGACGAAAACCACACTGTTCCTCCTGAATCCGAGGTTCAACTATCCGACGGACCCTCCTCTCCAGAACCCCCAATAGACTTTTCCAGGGAGGCTGAGGAGTGTGATCCCTCTGTAGTTGGAACACACCCTCCGGTCCCCCTTCTTAAAGAGGGGAACCACCACCCCGATCTGCCAATCCAGAGGCACTGTCCCTGATGTCCATGCGATGTTGCAGAGACGTGTCAACCAAGACAGCCCTACAACATCCAGAGCCTTGAGGAACTCCGGGCGTATCTCATCCACCCCCGGGGCCCTGCCACCAAGGAGTTTTTTGACCACCTCGGTGACCTCAGTCCCAGAGATGGGGGAGCCCACCTCCGAGTCCCCAGGCTCTGCTTCCTCATTGGAAGGCATGTTAGTGGGATTGAGGAGGTCTTCGAAGTACTCCCCCTACTGACCCACAACGTCCCGAGTCAAGGTCAGCAGTGCACCATCCCCACCATATACAGTGTTGACACTGCACTGCTTCCCCCTCCTGAGACGCCGGACGGTGGACCAGAATCTCCTCGAAGCCATCCGAAAGTCGTTCTCCATGGCCTCCCCAAACTCCTTGCCTCATCAACCACTGAAGCTGCATTCTGCTTGGCCTGCCGGTACCTATTAGCTGCCTCCAGAGTCCCACAGGACAAAAGGGACCGGTAGGACTCCTTCTTCAGCTTGACAGCATCCCTCACCGCCGGTGTCCACCAACAGGTTCGGGGATTGCCGCCACAACAGGCACCGACCACCTTACAGCCACAGCTCCGGTCAGCCTCCTCAACAATAGAGGCACGGAATATGGTCCATTCGGACTCAATGTCCCCCACCTCCCTGGTTGAATTTCTGCTAGAGGTGGAAGTTGAAGCTACTTCTGACAGAGGGCTCTGCCAGGCGTTTCCAGCACACCCTCACAACACGTTTGGGCCTACCAGGCCTGACCGGCATCCTCCCCCACCATCGAAGCCAACTCACCACCAGGTGGTGATCAGTTGACAGCTCCGCCCCTCTCTTCACCCGAGTGTCCAAGACATGTGGCCGCAAGTCCGACGACACAACCACAAAGTCGATCATCGAACTGAGGCCTAGGGTGTCCTGGTGCCAAGTGCACATATGAACACCCCTATGCTTGAACATGGAGTTTGTTATGGACAATCTGTGACAAGCACAGAAGTCCAATAACAAAACACCACTCAGGTTCAGATCGGGGGGGCCATTCCTCCCAATCACACCCTTCCAGGTCTCACTGTTATTGCCCACGTGAGCACTGAAATCTCCCAGCAGTACGAGGGAGTCCCCAGAAGGTATGCCCTCTAGCACCCCCTCCAGGGACTCCAAAAAGGGTGGGTACTCCGAACTGCTGTTCGGTGCATATGCACAAACAACAGTTAGGACCCATCCCCCCACCCGAAGGCGGAGGGAGGCTACCCTCTCGTCCACCGGGGTAAACCCCAATGTACAGGCTCCAAGTCGGGGGGCAATAAGTAAGCCCACACCTGCTCTGCGCCTCTCACCGGGGGCAACTCCAGAGTGGTAGAGAGTCCAGCCCCTCTGAAGGAGATTAGTTCCAGAGTCCAAGCTGTGCGTCGAGGTGAGCCCGACTATATCTAGCCGGAACTTCTCAACCTTGCACACTAGCTCAGGCTCCTTCCCCTTCAGAGAGGTGACATTCCACGTCCCAAAAGCCAGCTTCTGTAGCCGAGGATCGGACCGCCAAGGTCCCCGCCTTCGGCCACCACCCAACTCACACTGCACCCGACCTCCTTGGCCCCTCCCATAGGTGGTGAGCCCATGGGAAAGGGGACCCACGTTGCCTCTTCAGGCTGTGCCCGGCCGAGCCCCATGGGTGCAAGCCCGGCCACCAAGCGCTCGCCATCGAGCCCCACCTCCAGGCCTAGCTCCAGAGGGGGGCCCTGGTGACCCATGTCCGGGCGAGGGAAAACGCCGTCCAAATTTTTTATTCATCATAGGAGGTTGTGTTGAACCGCACTTTGTCTCATCCCTCACCTAGGACCAGTTTGCCTTGGGTGGCCATACCAGGGGCATTAAGCCCTGGACAACAGAGCTCCTAGGATCATTGGGACACACAAACCCCTCCACCATGATAAGATGGCTGTTCGAGGAGGGGATGTCTACAGATAAAGCTTCCATTTCATTGGTCAGTCCACCTTTTTAAATCCAGCTGTTATTGCAAACTCAGGGTTGATGAACAAATAGAATAAGTTTGTAGGTGTACGTAGTCAAACATTCTGAACAGGATTTCTGGGTTCACTATGTATAACAGAGTGAGGAGTTCTATAATATAGATGAATCTTAAAAGTACAACCATTTATTCTCAGAAATAGAAAGAGCCAGTAAAGATGATGTAGACAGATGGTGAGGCTGTACAGGTTGTGTACCAGGCATGTCCAAGTGCCAGGAGACCAAGATTATGCTGAAGGAATAATATTTCATGGTTGCCCGGAAACATTGTGGTTGGTTGCTGTAGACTGGGTGGTCCCCCTGTCCCACTCAACATACTGCCCTTATTCATGATTACTAGAAAATGCTGAGACTTATATCACAATTTTTTTCACTTTGATCTTTTTGAGTTAGGTGTTCATCTCATCACAACATAAAGATATTTTGATCACAGTGTGAAGTGCTTAGCTAATGACTGCTGGTTGCATACCTGAAGAGATTAGATAAAGCTATTTGTCTCAAAGCAGGTCATGCCCAGCATTCTTCACGGCTCTGGACTTGTCTGTTTGCTCATTATCTATTTGTTTATTTTGAGAGAGATTCTGTGTAGCTTTGCTTTTTTATATGTATGCTGATGATATGCTCATGTATTCTACCACAAAATCAACTGCTAATTTACTGTGTATTCATATTAAAATCTGTTTAGCAAAAATTAAGCAATTGATTCAGCAATACTTTCCATAGCTGTATTGCAGTAATTCTGAAATTCTGTTTCATGGATAGAATTTTGGATATCACCTTAAATTCCCATATTTCAAAAGAATATTTCCAAATTACTTTTACTTTAACAAACTTTCTCCACCTAATGGTTTGTAATTATTACTGATTGACTATATTACCATTATATAATGCATGTGGATGTAGGATGCTGAACAATTGTACATGCTTTAATAAAGAAGTATTGGTTACAGGTAAAGCTGAACATAGTATAGGTGTTACAGTTTAATGGCTCATCAATAAAATCTGCTGCTGGCACAGCAAAGAATGCTACATCACCTACTGGATTTCAGGGGGCTTTGTGTCTGGTGCAAGGCTGATAAATGATTTAGAAAACAGACTAATGGTGAGGAGTATCTGAATATGTTTGGAAAATATGGAAATGATTCACCACAAGTGGTTGTGTGTACAGTATATCATTATCAGATTTTACATTTGCAATTAATATTAGACAGGACTGGCTAGCTTCCCTTCAATCAAAGGAAAACAAAAAAAATATGTCCTTATAAGGATATCCTCAGTTATGGTACTCATCATTGTAAATTGCAGCTGTAGCTTTCATTGCTCATTAGTAGTGATGAGTGAACCCCCGCCAAGTTCACTTCACCGAGAGTCAGTGGGGAAGGAGGAACTGAACTAGTTGGACTTGTAATGGCATGGTGGCCTTTTAAATTTCACTTACGGCTAGGGAAGTGTCTGACAACTATGCTGGACTGATTGTTGCCAGAAATATGATCTCTGCTGTGAGGCAACAGTGCTCACTACTGCAACACCATGCTTTAAACAACAAAAGTATAAAATAGAACAAATACCACAAATAAAATACAACAAATGGTTGACAGATTTCCAGTCTTGGGGCACACACTGGCCATACCATGAAGCAACGGTGTGGAATTGATTCGTTCTGTTGTTTGAAGTCACAGCTGCAGGCACAACTAGAATATGTTTTTTGCTTTGTATGTACTGTATATATGCAGATGTGTTGAACTTTTTTATTCCAACAAGAAAATAAAGAAAAGCCTTGTAAATAGTAATAAATCTTTCATTATTATTGTTATTTCATAGGGTCTCCAGAAGTTTCTGGTGAGAGGAGGAGAGGGCTCCTTTAAGACATGTTTTGACTTATAGTTGCGGCACATGGCTAGTTTTACATGCATAATTAGAAATGCGGTGCTGCTCTGCCAGTGCCCAGGGATCACTGTTATATATCTGGTGGCTGTACTCATAATATTTTCATTATGGTCAGCTAATAAATCCCTCAAATACAAATACTGCAAGTCCTTTTTTCTTTCTTTTGCAACATGCAGGGTGGAAATCTAGCTAGTCGTTTTGTGATATCACATATGCGTGAAGCAGATTGGCAATGATCTTACAGTATGCTTTTGTGAAAGTTCTGTGCATAGCTGCTACAGCTCTGTGATGTCACGCTGGATTTTTAAAGCATCATGGGGCACTAGGAAAATGTTTGTCTAATCCAGCTGCACAACGGTTTTCTGTAGAAATATTCTGCAAACATAGCACTACTCATGAGCTTATTAACTTCTTATTTTAAATTCTACAGTTATCGAAGTGACCAGCAAGTCTAGAGTTAGTTGCAAGTCTTTTTTCTTTTTTAATTTTAAGGTCAGACACTCTCAACTTCAGAAGGATGCTTACCATGGGAATCAAATAAAGACTTTAGAGAGAATTTCAAAATCTGCATGACTCAATTTGAATTTAAAATGTAAAATTCAAATAGATCTCTTTATGATATCCCTCTCTGTCTTCCTTTACTTTGCTTTGGATTACATTGCTGGTGGCTTATTGGACCAAATGTATTAAAATATATATATTTACATATGAGAAAAAAAAGTAATTTGACATATAATGTGGTTACGTTGTTAGGCTGTCTTACTGTTTCCTTTATCCATGAGCACATGGCCTTTTACTAGAAAGTTGTGCTACTATATAATGAGATGTTACAGCATTCTACCTCGACCTTGTATTACCAAAATAAATATATACTTAATATGGAACTTTCTGCCACTCCCTGCTTTATTAAGCAAAGTGGCAACACAATGTTTTTTAAACCTTCAAGTTTGCATAGAACACACCAGATATGTCCATTAAAACTTCTATTATCCTGAAAACTGAAAAGCTTTAGGCATCCATGGAAAAATGAGAGAGTTATTAAAGCCTTGTCCCAAAATTACTTCCTAGGATGCTTTGCTATCTACATGGGCATATTTGCAGTGATGTGTAGCTTGCAAATTACTTTTAAATGTCTGGAACATGTGGATACAATGATTTCATTAAGTGCATTTTGAAACGAGTTTTGCAATTTAATTGCTACATCTACAGCTATAGCATGAGTACAGATGTAAAATTGAAAATAATTCAAAATCTGGATATTTTTCATCTCTGTTACAGTTTGTTTTGTTATTTTCCATTCTTCATATGACATGTCTTATTATTGTGAACAGATTTTTTTTTACATGAGAATAATCCTTTTCATCGCTAGGTATGTTTTAGCAGTGATTAAGCCCAGGTATCTTTATTCTCCTCTCAGTGACACTGTAATTACTCCTGAAAAATTGGAAAATTATAGTCAGCACAAAGTGTTCATAATGAACCCAGGGGTGAGAATAACTATGCATGCAGGTGTTTATGAAGCATTCAGAATTCTATAGAGAAAAGCACTCTGTGATTCTTCTGCTTGAACAGTAAAAATGCTGAACCACGTTCAGGCATTTTTCTGAGCTCACAAAGTATAATTTTAGAGAATTTCTGACATTACAACAAAACAACATTGGACCTCATAATGATAGAGTCTTTTGGAACAATTCAAGGGAAATATCTGACTTAAACACATTAAAGAGACATCTGTTAAAGAAAACAGCTCTTTCACAATATGAGATGTTTTTGTTTTAACACATAAAAGCCTATTCAAATAAAACAAAATCATACTTTTTACAGAATGCATTTACAGGTAGAAACAAAAAGGTTTCCAAAAACAAATATAACTCTCTGTGTGAGACCATTTTTCCTGTTGTTTAGCTGTATGCTATAAGTAAATAAATGTTTTCAGTCATCTCTCTTTTCTTCCACTGTCCTGGTGAGGATGGTAATGGAAATGTGCTAACCTGAATAGTTGTCTGGTATCGCAGAGCTCCTAACCAATTGTGGAGAGTGATATCAAATCCAGAGAAGAGGAATCCCTTTTTGGACACTTCCAAATTTAAAACATTTTCCAGATGTTTTCAGTCTACCAATCACTTTTACTCTCTCTTGTGAACAACACCTCAAAGTACTTGAATTACTTGACCCAAAAAGCCCTCTCAATCTTTATATAGGAAGTCTTATCATGTTTTTTATATCATATTCAGCTATGACCCATTCAAGTACACACCAGTGACCAGGCTGATGAAAACAGCGCAAACATAACTTTAGGTTCCTAAAACAAGTAACCAGCAAGCAGGAAACTCACCTTGAATACTGCTTTTGAAAATCCGCAACAGATTATGAGACAACTCAGATCCTTATTTGAGTTGCACAGTCACATCAAACAGGCTGAGTTCCTCAAAGTGTTCTTTCCCTGTAAGAAGAGACATTCTGCCTACTCTTCCTGAGTCATAATGGTTTGACTGGACTTCCTCATGGCTGTGTGAAAGCCTCATGAACCAACTCCCTTCTCACCTCTGCCCACCTCACACATTTGCTTCAGTCACTGTAGTAACTGCCTCTTTCTTGGCTAACAGCATCCCTTAGACAAATCTGGAGACCTACCTTCTATCATTGCTCAGAAGATGTATTTTTTCACCCTGACAGATTATTTTATTGCTAGTGTTCAAATATGATTCCTAATGTTACGACCATATAAAGCACCAAACACCTTTTCACCACAACCTGCTGCTAAAGTCTTGAAAAGAAGCAGAAGAAACTGTTCAAGAAGGAATAACTGAACAGAGGTATCTCCTAGACATTCTCATAGCTCACCCTAACCTTTTGGACCTTTTGGCTCTTTTCAAAAGATACTCTACCTGAGTCAAACCACTACCAAGTAGTGATTAGTTTACATCTGAGTATCTTTTTACCGAATGTCCACAGGTTAAGTCTTCAGATCAGATAGCATAACTACCAAGTCCATGTTTAATCTTAAGTCCAAGATACTCTGCTTCTGGGTACTTTTTTTTTAACTGTCTTTTGTTCAAACATAGTGTTTGGTTTGGACAAGCTATTATTATAACAATAATCAAAATACAATTCACAGCTCATATTGAAATTATTTAGGTACAGGGTGTTAAAATTGTTTTTTATTTTAGGCTAAATATGAGTCATAGCAGTGGTTTGATCTCTGTCTCCTGTAAAAGTTTTCACTATGCTTACCGGGGGTTGCGCCTTATCTGTGTGTCACTCTCCTGGACACCAGAGTGTCCTTTACCCTGTAAGCGCATAGTTTCACACACCTCTTAGACTCTTTAATGTGAATGACTCAATGTTTGTAATGGCTGTAGCCCTCACTGTTCCCAAAACAATAATGAATTTGATCAATTGAATTAAGCATCACAATTCTCACAAAGCTTTATACCTATCAAAAACAGCTATAAATGTTTAAGGGTACTTTTACCCAAAAGAATATACAAAAGCCAGGGGAGAGATGTAGGCACTCAGTAAATAGTGGGCTCTCTTCATTCTCTTCCAGTTTGGGTTTTGACTCATGTCTTGTTTAGTGGCTGGTAGCCTTTATTCTGTTAACATGGCTTCTTTCCGTCTTGCTGTTGTAATGAGTCTGCAAAATTCCAGCCAGTCCTTGCATTTTAAAATGTACTAAATTATGCTAAAACATATTGGTTTTAATCTAATTCAACTAGCCTTGGTACCTTTTGAGTTGGTACCTGTTGCTCTATGTGTCCCTTTGCCTTTCTTACGTATTTGCGTGTGTGAATATCTCTTAACTGGTGCTGCCTCTCTCAAGCATATTCCCGTAAAACCTGATTGTCATACTCTGTCATTATTTTAGAGATGCCTTTCTCACCGCCTGTCTGGTTTAATACTTGCCATCTTTGAAGGTAACTCTCTCAGCATGCCTCATATGCCTTTACTCCTCCTTGTGCATCTCATACTTGCATTGTCGCATCACCAGATGCAAACTATCTAATCACATCAAACCCAAACTGACCAATCAGATTGTCCAGAGGGTTTGGACACACAGACGTTAGTGTTTTATTATATAGTTGATAGATCACAAAGGATGTTGATATATTAAATATTAGCCTGATTGGTTGATCCATATGCAAATGTTAATGAGTTCCTAGAAAGTCAAACTGGCTCATTGTTCTTTTGCCAGGTGTAGGTTGTTCACTTGGTTGGTGTCAAGTCTATCATCTTATGCCCTTGTATTCTCAGCTCTTTCTTGTGGCCCTCTTATGGTGCCACTGTCTGCCTCACTATCCTCAACCTCTATAATAATAATACAGCTTTATGCAAAGCAACAAGGCCAGTTAGCTATGTTTTTGCCTACCATAATTACCACAACAGGTTATTCGCCTTACTCACCCTCCGTGAATCTCTGTCTTTTATCCTCAATTTTGAACCCATCACATATCAGCCACAGAACAGGCACCACCATGTCACAGGGCACTTTAACTGACACACACTGAGACAGCAATCAGCTTTAACAGCACAGGTTTGTGATGTAAAAGGAAGCCACAGGCGAAGGTAGAATATCTAAAGTGTGCACAGACTGCTTGGACTGGGATTTAAACCCTTCACTCTGAAGCTGAAAATACCATGGGTGCATTTTCTCACAAAGATGTGTAAACACCACTACTAGATGGCCTAATAAATTACATTGATTCATCACTGACAGCAAGTTGAAATATCAGTTGATGCCAATGGTTCTTGCTTTGGGGCTCTGCTTTTTTTAAATTATGCATGTTTAGTCAGTGTTAGGCTGAGTGAAATATATACTTGCATTCCTGTAATATTGTGTTATCAGTTTTTAACAGCATTAGGATCATACTAAAAAAGTTATTATTATTTTTTTTTAAATACTGTATGTAGTGCAATGGAGTCATTATATATTTAGATATATGTCAATAATCAACTGACTGAGAATTGTAGCATGATTTAAATTTAAAATATGGCTACTTTGAAAGAATACATTTGAATACTCTTGAACCACAATATCAAAATCTTTGTGCTTTGAATTTGAATTAAGACATTAAGACTACAGTTGTTCTTACCATGTATATTCAATTGCAGCATATGGTCAAAATACCACAAAAAATCTCCTACAACACAACTTCAATGACAGGGCAAAATGAAAGTATGCAAACATTCTTGCTGTCACCTATAAACCTGCAGCAAGACAATATCCCTTTTTTATCACAGCAGTTGGCCAAGGTCGTAAGTATTAAGTATAAGATCAAAGCCTTTTAATGAGCAGAAGTGTGTGTCAGAAGCACTGCAAGGTTGTTTTCTTAAAACTACCTGTTTTCAAAAATAGCTAATTTTAAAATTTAATAGTGCCAATTCATTAGAGATGAAACTTGTAAATAAGACATGCCTAGACTCTATGTATTGTGAATGTTTCAGGATATTAAAGTATATTATATCAGTTACAAAGATTGTCTTATTAAAATAATTAAATAGTTTATCATCGTCATTATTATTATTATTATTCCTTAATTTAAAAATGACTGCAGGAACTCCAGCAAATTTTAATGACAAAAGCGCTGTCATGATGACATGGAGAGATTGTATTAATTATGCATATTGAATTTTTTTAATAAATATCTTTCTGGCAGCAGGCTTTTGTGTTGTCTTTCTTAAATACAGGAGGATGCAGAATCATAATTTTTATTAGTTTCTTTTGTATTGGACATTAAATAGTAGAAATGTATACATTGTAACACTGCAAGCAGCTGTGAATGAGAGTAATGCTACTTGACAAATCAGAAAGTATTAATTATAATTATGACAGTTTACGAAATTACAAGATGCAAACTTAAAACAATTTTAATTATAATCATCTAGTTTTACAGATCTAGGGAGTGCTGCATATAAAATGCATGTAAATATGTACATTAGACAAGGGCACAGTTATAAAAATACAGGTACATAATTTTGTGCCATGTAAATAGAAAATAATTCATTGTATGCTGATCAATTTGTAAAGAAACATATTTAGTTTTAGTGATGTAGTTGGGGTTGGAAAATAATACACAGAACAATGTAATGTTAAACATACTAAGTTTGAAAAGGTCTGATGTGATGTCCATCCATTTTCCAACCCGCTGAATCCGAACACAGGGTCACGGGGTCTGCTGGAGCCAATCCCAGCCAACATAGGGCACAAGGCAGGAACCAATCCCGGGCAGGGTGCCAACCCACCGCAGTGATGTGATGTACAGTAGCTAATAAATAGATGTGGCAAACTGCAGCAAGAACATCTTGCAAAATAACTTCCAAGAATCAGGAAAAAAATAAATATATTTTTAATTATGATTTTCTACTTTAAAAAGGTGCCTTGTGTATAGCATTTGTGTTTTTTTTCTACAGTTCTGTGCCCAGAATACACCATGCAATCATTTGGTTTTTTGTAAATGTTCTGCATTAATTCAAGCACATTTTCAGAAATACAAGCCATCAAAGAATTAATTTAAATCATTCTACCATACAAAATGATATGAATACTTTTGTGACTTGTGTGGAAAGTTTGAAGTATCTACATTGCATTAGGGCAGATATAAGAAAAAATCATCTGAGAACTGCTATTATGTCACAAAGTTCAGGAAATAAAATTGGCAAATAACTAAATACCCAGTATTAAATATACTGCACCAGAAAAGTATTTCTTGTGCTTCTAACTATTATTAAACATTCCAAAACAAAGTTCAATTCACTTTTGTTCTCTTGTAAACACCTATTGATCAAAATTAGTTCTGAAATTTTGAAACAAAACTGAATATCTTATGTCATTTTCAAACCCACTTAGTCCTGAACAGGATTGCAGGGGTGGGGTGATTGAGCCTAGCCCAGCTAGCTCTATTTCATTTCTGTTGATTTACTGTACATTATAAACCTTGCTTACATTTTGGAGGAAGTGCAATTCTTACAGGGTGAATTGGTTATGTCTTTTAATGTCTCCTGTTCTCATGCTACTCTTCCCATCCCAAAATACAGCTACAATTAAAGATTACACTTGCAATTAGTAATATATACAACACAGGCAAAAACATTCAATCCACACGAGCATGCCTGAGCCTTCTAAATAAGTACAGTAGACTTTTTTGTACATGGATTCTACTCTTGTAACTTAGTCCAGCTTACCTGTGGTTATTGTTCCATCTCCATCTTTAGTTTTGAGGCAGGGTGGAGTAGTGGTTAGCTTTAGCACTGTTGCCTCACAACTCAGATCACAAGTTTGGCCACAATAATCAATCTAGCATAGGTGGCAGACACTTCCCTAGCCCTCTTGGACAATCAAAAGACCACTGCACCATTATAATCTACGCAAAAATGTTCAGTTCCTCCTTCCCCATTGACTACAATGCATTTCGACAAGTTAGGCAAAGTTCTCGAATAATTTCCACAAAGTGAATTCTGCAGGATTTGCTCATCACCAATAAAGATTGACTTATTTATTGTCCAACAAGCTGCAAAACATGTGCGTTGGGTTAACCAAAAAATCAAACAGACCTGTTATAAGTGGTTAAAGGGTGTGCATGTTTGTTTGCTGTCCACTAGTTCCTCTCTTACTCCAAGATTCTGCTGGTAAAGAGGTGCTGCCTATGGCAAGCATGCATTGGTTAAAGCAGTGGCAGCAAATGAATACATGAAGAGAAGAATGTCTGAATGTGAAATACAACACTAGATAAACATCAGGAAGACTTTTGTTATGACATCTGAATCTTCATAATATAATTTTAAAGGGTGTGTAGAGAGTCCTAAAAATTAATGTGAATGGCACCTGTAGATATTTTTCATGACAGGTTTCTTTTAAACTTTTAATCATTTTTTTAAACTAATTAACAGTGTTGACTTTTTATTTCCCTGTTGATTTCACATGAATCATCACTGAGACTTTTTTGACATTCATTAAGGACTAAGAGAGTAAAATATCTGTCAACAATAAGAAAATTGAAGTGTTAATCTAGTTTAATCAAATCTAGGCTGAAAAGAATATAAATGATTTCATTTTACAAACAATTGTAAAAATGAAAACCATGAAATGGTCTTATAAATTGAGAAAAATCTATAAAAACTTAGTCATCAGTACATTTTTTTGCAATATAGGAAAACTAGATGTCCTACTTACATTGTCAAGGATATATATATATATATATATATATATATATATATATATATATATATATATATATATATATATATATATATACACTGCATATAATGTGAGTAATCAAAATAAAAAGAAAATGTTAGGGGACTAGTAGAAGACAGAATATAAGACTTGAAAAGCTGCTTTAATGTGAATAGACAAGACCTTTTCTGGAACACTCTGTACAATTTCAGCATCCATATTTGGGATTACGATAAGCAGGAATACATACAGTAATAAATCTGATATGACAGAAGCACCCTGGCCTGTGTGTTTAAGTAAATTTGTATATCTGATAAGATAAGTTAGAAGTCTCTCTTACCTTAGAAGAAATATAAAGAGGCTGAGTAAAGCATATTACACAACATGACATTTTCAAACCTGCTCATGCTTCATGAATTGGTGAAAAGCCTGTTTCTCTGACATTGCTGATTACATGTAAGAAATACCTCAATCCAAAAATTTCACTCTAATACCAGCCCCAAAAAAAGTGGACAATTGAAAAGCTACAGATATAGGTAAAGAATAACTTTATTGTGTAAAACATTTCTTTTGATTGTTCTATAAATGATAAAAATAGACTGCAGAGCAGCAATTGAAAGAGAATGCACCTAAATGTAATTAGGCTGCCTGCCACTTTGCTAGCCTGGAGCTAGAAGAGAGCCAGAGTTCATAAACTGCACATGGGGGTTAATTCCTGATATTTTGAGCCTTTTAGTTCATTACTTCTTGCACCACAGATTCATTCATTCACAGATCTGGTTTATGCATTACTTATTTCAGCGTTTGGGCCACTATTAGTTCACTTCTTCAAGTTGTCTTTCACAATGCAAATTAAAACAGGAAAAAAATTGATATGTACATAATAACCAAATAGCAATTTTTTGATGTGGGATATATCAGCATCAAAAACATTTCAAATTACTGACACTTATAATGCTATTTTTATTTAAAACCAAACTGAGTTACTCAATTTTGTTTTGTAAATTCTGATCTTTTCTACTGTGATAGAAAGTGTTACATTTTGTGAATTAACTCACTATGACTTCACCTGGTGGTCTGTGAGTAAGGCACCTATGGATTTGCACCAAAGAATAAAGAAGTGTCATGCAATTTAATGTTTTTTACTGATGGCGCTTTGTTTTTTAACACTCTTTAACATCTTGCTGAAGCCAGTTATGGGCATCATGGAGGACTATTTATTTAATTACTGAATAATGTGCACCCTCACACAGCTGCCTACACAATGAGCATACTTACAATAAAGAAACAGAATATTATCAACTTTCCAAGGTAGAGTTTAGACCCGGCATCTTTGGATTCTCTTCTGTTTAAACTGTTTACAAATGCAGTAGGCATCAGATGCAAATAATGATGATGAGGTGAAAGACGAGGTGTAGATCACAGGTACCAATGTCCTGAGAAGTTCGGAGACTATAATACAGAGATATATATAATACATTTGAAATGTCTCCAACCATTTTTGAAAAGCTGTCTTATCTGAAAAAATGTCTCTGCATATGTGTTCTAATTCACTTATCCCTATCCCATTTAATGCAGGGCTTGCCCCCCATAATTGAGTGTTAAGACCTCTTGGGTCTAATACTTCATGATTTCTTTTAAAATAAAGGATTCATTCACAAGGTGACCACAAAGGTGCAGTAAAACTGATGCATGCAGCTGATTTATTCATAATGTCAAAAATGAAAAAGCAGTATGAACTGCTTTTTATTACCTCGATAAATGAC
The DNA here is from genome assembly GCF_900747795.2 of Erpetoichthys calabaricus. Taxonomy (NCBI): domain Eukaryota; kingdom Metazoa; phylum Chordata; class Cladistia; order Polypteriformes; family Polypteridae; genus Erpetoichthys; species Erpetoichthys calabaricus. The sequence goes on along the minus strand of NC_041396.2, from coordinate 105,140,837 downwards.
GATTTTAACAGAAGAGAGATCATTCCAAGAAAATTTTGGCAATTTCTTTCTGGTAATAAAGTAAATATTAAATGTATTTTCTCCTAGGTCTAAAATAATCTCTCTTCTTAAAATATGAATGTTCGACCCACTTTTAGGTGCTTGTTTTAGAGTTGTTTTTTTTATTTACAAAAAATGGTTCAGCTCTCAGTGGAAGTATTTTTAATCACAGTTCAGTGGAAGTCAGTGATCTCTGTCATTTAACTTGTAGAGAGGTCCTCCAAATCAACAAGCTGACTGAAAAAGATGGGCTCTGTTATGGGACACACTCTCAACCTGCTGGAGATAGCAGTGGACGAGAGAATGAAAACAAAGCAATTATCAACGATGCTGCACTGCCTCTCTCTGACACTCTAACACTGTGTACTTTCAGCCAACAGGTTATTCCATTTCAGAAACACTACTGAGGCATCTTTATACTAAAATTACAATAAGTTTTTATAATGCATCACTGCGACGGTGACTGCTGATTTTATCTTTAGCTAAGTCAGAATTTTTGATGTATATTTGTTTATTAGATTTATTTCATTTTCTGTAAAATGACAAATTTCTCATATGGGACAAATGAAATTCTATCTATCTATCTATCTATCTATCTATCTATCTATCTATCTATCTATCTATCTATCTATCTATCTATCTATCATCACAAAAATGACACAAAGTCATCAAAAGGGTTTGGGGTAGGCATCCATATATTGTGCCTTGGCTTCAAAACTGTTATTTGATTGAGAGATGATTACAGGTTTGATTCCAAAACAAAACTGAACTAGGTAGTTAAGATGGCAGCTTTATATGCTGAGAACCGGAAGTGACGTCATCAATGGCGCTGGAATCAAAAGTGACATCATTATCAGTGCCACCAGAGCCAGAAGTGATGTCATCAGTGATGCCAGAAATGGGAGTGACGTCATCAGTGGCGCCAGAAAACAGGAGTGATGTCATCAGTGGCGGCGGGACCCTTCAGGATTTCCCGTGGATGGTCTGCAAGGGATTGAGAGAGACAGTCAGTGCACCCTGCCTCCCCCTGGTCTGGCATGGAATTACTATCATCCAGGCCCTTTAGCTGTCTCCCAATCGCATGTGTGTCACACTATCTATCTATCTATTGTCATAGATGCCCAGGGACGTTGCCCCGCCGGGACGCCAGAAGAAGCAGGGGACCGGAAATGGGACAATATTTTCTCTGGAGCACAGGAGGGTGGCCTGTCAGGAATGCATGGGGGTCACGGAGCTGTGAAGCTCAACCCTGTGCAAAGACGGAGTCACCGCCAGGGGGCACCCGAACGTGGTTGGAACCCTGGATGGCAGCACTTCCGCCACACCAAGAAGTGCTGCCAGAAGAAATTCCAGGGGCACCCGGAGTGCTTCCAGGTGCTCTCCTGACACTTCCGACACACCAGGAAGTGTCGTCAGATGGAGCACCTGGAACTCATCTGGGTCATTATAAAAGGGACTGCCTCCCTCCAGAAGCTGAGCCAGAGTTGGGAAGAAGGAGACGAAGCTTGTGAGGAGGGGCGTGGAGGTCATACAGAAGAGGAAGAAGTGAAAGAGACTGAGACTGTTGGCATTGTGGTACTGTGAAGTGAATAAACGTGTGCATTTTGGACATTCTGGTGTCTGTCTGTCTGTGTCCAGGGGTATGCTTTTCATAATGGCACCCAACGTGGGGCCCTCCACCTGCTAAAAGGCGGGGACCCCGCTTTAAAAATTTTTGTGAAGGCAGCCCACACAGCAGATGAAGGCGCACACACATCACGGCACGCATACCTGGGTCAACAGCTCAACAAGATGCTCGCCAAGGTCCACGCCGAACAGACGGGCAGCTCGATGGGGAAGAAGAAGGGCAAACACCCCTGAAGGTAGTGGCGCCTGAGTCAAGGATCGTCTTTGAGGATGCACGGGTTGGCGGAATAGCGGAAGAGGCCACATGGCTGCAGCATGCTCGGGATGGTGGGATGGTGGGATCCCGGAGGTAAGTCTCGCACATAATGGCGATGCGCCTAGCAGGGCTTGCCCTGCTGTCCCCTGGTTTTGCTTTACAGAAGGGGACTGCCCGGATCCGCGTCTATGGCCGAAGGATGCCGACCCGTGAAGTGATGGCGAGACGGCGGCGGTAGATAAAGAGGAGCCGCTACTGACTGCAGAAGGGCTGTGGGGCGGAAGCTACCCGGAAGATTCTTCCCCGATCGAGTCTTCTCATAGGGTGGAAGGAGCGCTGGAGAACCAGAAGTCCCTCCCAGAAACAGGCACGGAATTGGACGAGTGTGTTGTGTGCCCGCCGCTGAGTGGTCGAGGGCGGGACCAACGAACATCAATCCTGAGACGGACATTGACCCAACTGAGCATGCGCAGGAGCTCCTTGGCTCACAGCCGGACGGGAGGACCGAACGAACTGTAAGTTTGCCGCTGGTTGATGTTTTGGTTTTGCTGGCAGCTGTACGGGAGCTGGAGAAAGCCCTTCGGCCAGCACAGTCGCTCTTACAGGTCCTGCGTTTAATGAGAGACAATAGCAATTAAATGTCTATTAGATGTCTAAGAATGACTTGTATTAGTTCAGAATGCTTAAATGCATTGTGGACAGAGGAACCAGCCACATTGATCTGTGCAGACTAAGTTTCTAGGCTGTTACTTGCTCTATTTCATTTCTGTTGATTTACTGTACATTATAAACCTTGCTTACATTTTGGAGGAAGTGCAATTCTTACACTGTGAATGCCCAATGTTTAGTATCTAGGATCACCTTGGAGATTTGGCTTATTATATTTAAATACATTTCTACAATTGAGTACTCAGTGTATGACAATTCAACGTTTTGTAATGCTCTGATATTTCAGAAAAATGTGGAAAACAGTCTGTTGCAAAGCAAGTTTTTTTATTTTTTCATTTGTACATCTTGGATCTTTGTGAGTAGTAATATAATAATAACAATAATAATCATGGTATTATATATGAAATGGCATATTCATCAATAAACCTTCAGACTTTAATTTTAGGTAGTGTATTTCATCTGTAACACAATCACAAAATGCTGTAGACTTAGTTCCCAAGATTACAAAGCATGTTAAATACAGTGCTTCATATTGTGTGATTTAGTCCTGCTAGTATTAAACAAAAAAGTTATGAACATTAAATGTAGTGTTTGAGTGTCATTGACCTTCCTAATAATTCTGTACACTTCCTAAACATTCAGTAACTTATAAAGTTAATCCAAAATCTGAATGTAATAGGTTGGCATAGAAGATGCACACAGAAGCTTATGAAGCACATGCAGTTTGTGGGTTGAGAAATTCCAAAGTTATTGTGAAAGTTTGTGCACTTCTAAGTAGTTTGCTCTTCTTGGAACTTTTTTGAAAGACCAGTGTGGAGATAAAAATGATAGTTCTTTCAGAATTTCATTTTAGCCTTCTGAAACCAGAACATGATTTTGCTTTTAATCCAAAGTATATATTTTTTCACAGACTCAGATAAAGAAAAAGATTTCTGCTTTGGCTATCATTTGTACCTGCCATGTCTTCCTTCTCAAATCACAAAAAAACAGTAGTTATTTGTCTTTGTAAGCACTTCGATTTCTGAGGTTTACCCCTTTACCATCCTGTGTGTGTTGATTGATTCCAATAATTTATAAAAGTCACATTGCAGATTTACAAAACAACTGTATACTTTTGGAACTAAATGCAGAAACAAAGGATAAGCTATGCAGTGAACCCCAAAATAACATTTAGATTGCAAATATAAATGATTTTTGATTTTTTTTATGCAGGTGAAATGGGAAACCTTAAAGTGGAATATTCAGAAGTACCAGTACCAAATAATGACAACAGCTTTCACTCCGTTGCCTGGGTAACCCTGCCTATAATGATGGCTTTGATTGCAATAATCTTATTGCTTTTGATAAATCAAAAAAAGCACTGGATACCCGTGCCCTGTTACAGAACTCCTACAAAGGTACAGTGGCCGCTCTTCTCATTTTTTGAATAGCGTGTTAAAGGGTAAAACTGCTGGTTGCAAAAATTTTATATTTTAATGGATTTAATGATTGCTATCAATGTTTTATAGATATGTGTTTTCCTTTCACAAATTTAATCAAATTTGAAGATGTGACGGCTAAACTAAAACATATGAAAGATGCACAAATTAACCTATGACAAAAAACTAAAGCCTTAATCATAGTTAATCTGTAAGAAATAAATCAGTAGGACAATTCTTTGCACACAGCAGTGAAGCAGTGGACTAAAAAAACATAATGGTAAGAAAAAAAAGTGTCTTGCTGAGCATGACTAAAACCATTGATTTCACTTACAAGACAGTGTGACAGGGCAATCATCAGGGGCTATGAAGAGTTTTTTTTTTCTTTTTTTTTAAGTGAAATGTGATCTTGTTATTTTTTCAAAAAGCTACAAAATCACAACATTAAATGGACGCAGTACAGATATTCATTTGAAAAGGTGGGGGTCATTGTCATATGAACTGAAGAATAAATCATTTGACACCTCCCTGAGAAAGTCACACCATACTTCATTCTGGAATTCTTTGTTAAAAACAAAATAGACAGTCTCCTTTTGCTACATCCTGTATAAGCTCACAATCTCTTTTTAAAACACCATACAGCATGTTGGCTATTCACTTTATTTCATTTTTTGTCATGATAAATGGTTATTTTGTATGTTATTTTAATTCTATTTACAGCCTAATTCTTCTATTTATATTTCTTCAGCTCTTTGTCTGCTTTGTTTTATGAATTGAATTTGAAAGTAGCGTGTATGTCATATTCCTGTTCTCCGCTTCACATATTGGCATATTCATTGCTACCAGCTTGAGTGGCAGTCTTTTCTTGTCTCTCTTTTTGTACTCTTTCAAACTAGGTGCTTTGAATCATTGGATATTTTGTCACAAACCATGTTGCTAAATAATCAGGATTAGTAACATTGAATGCATTAGGAATAACAATGTTATTTTAATTACAAAAAGAGAAATTCCATAATAAATATAGTCACTGGAGTTTAGTCACATGAAGTAGTACTTCTTAACTAGGAAGGCAGCTTTTGAGCAGTTCCATATTGCTGTAACAGCTACAGAACTATGTAATGCCTATGTAAGTGAAACAGGACAGTGAGGAGGGCCCCACCCAGCACTCTACTCCTGACGTCACTCTTCCCACTCACCGTGGCCCGCAGCCTCTGTTTCAGATTAGAGTGAATATATCACTCCTGGAAGCGAACTATGATTCTTAGCGCAATGAGAGAAGTCGCAAAATCAACCGGAATGTTCAAATTATACAAAAAATAGATCCAAATCCATTAAGTAGTTCTCTTGTTCGCTAACTAAATGGAGTTAAGGTTACACCCCGAGGCAGACACGTGAGTGAGGAGGGCCCCGGCCCCCTCCCCGCAGCCTGATGAGTCTCTCTTGGATCTGTGCTAATAAAAGTTGCAAAACCAACGGAATATTCAAGCAAATTATAGAAAAAAACCTGACCTAAATCCGTTAAATAGTCCTCTCGTGAAAAGCGGACAAACAATCAAATGGGTCTAAAAAACCATAAGAAATTTTGCGCTTGGACCATGAAATTTTTAAAACCATTTCTTAGTGAGCACCTATGGGTCAAGGGTAACCTACATTCCAAATTTCAAGTCTCAAGTCCTCATGGTTTGGGAGATTTCGTGATGAGTGAGTCAGTGGTATTTGGCTCTTATAGTATATATATATATATATATATATATATATATATATATATATATATATATATACATATATATATATATATATATATATATATATATATAGATATACAGTGATCCCTCGCTATATCGCGCTTCGCCTTTCGCGGCTTCACTCCATCGCGGATTTTATATGTAAGCATATTTAAATGTATATCGCGGATTTTTCGCTGCTTCGCGGGTTTCTGCGGACAATGGGTCTTTTAATTTCTGGTACATGCTTCCTCAGTTGGTTTGCCCAGTTGATTTCATACAAGGGACGCTATTGGCAGATGGCTGAGAAGCTACCCAGCTTACTTTCTCTCTCTCTCTCTCTCTCTCTCTCTCTCTTGCGCTGACGTAGGGGGGTGTGAGCAGGGGGGCTGTGTGCAGCTGCTTCCTGAAGGACATGCTGCACGGAGCTTCGCATACTTAAAAGTTCAAAGGGCACGTATTGATTTTTGACTGTTTGTTTTTCTGTGGCTCTCTCTCTCTCTCTCTCTGATCCTGACGGAGGGGGTGTGAGCTGCCGCCTTCAACAGCTTTGTACCGGCGGTGCTTCGCATACTTAAAAGCCAAAAAGCCCTATTGATTTTTTTTTTGACTGCTTGCTTTGCACTCCTTTGAAAAGGAAGATATGTTTGCATTCTTTTAATTGTGAGACAGAACTGTCATCTCTGTCTTGTCATGGAGCACAGTTTAAACTTTTGAAAAAGAGACAAATGTTTGTTTGCATTGTTTGAATAACGTTCCTGTCTCTCTACAACCTCCTGTGTTTCTGCGCAAATCTGTGACCCAAGCATGACATTCTAAAAATAACCATATAAACATATGGTTTCTACTTCGCGGATTTTCCTATTTCGCGGGTGGCTCTGGAATGCAACCCCCGCGATGGAGGAGGGATTACTGTATATATATATAGATATAGATTTAAACCATTCTAACACTGGTGGGGTACAAATGAATACATGTAAAAAGGCCTGTCAATATATCTCTCTATTATAATAAAAAGATCTTGGGATGAGACATGACTTTTTGAGAGACTTTTTGAAATGAAGTTCCGCAAGACAAAGACTTTTAACATGAGTTTCTTTCAAGTCACGCCATACTTACAACATTTGGAAGCAAGTCCCGTGAGACCGTGACTTTTGCCATTGGATTCTTTCAAGTCACGCCCTACTTACAGCCATTTTCAAACAAGACCACAGTCATCTAACCTCTCAGTTATGTGAATGCTTTTGGCAGACACACTTCCTGCGCTCTCAGCTCTTATAAATTTTATCAGGACAATAATTTTATACGTTCTAGACATGTCAATGACTAAGCGAAGAAGAAAGAGCAGGGACAAACATTCAAAAAAGTCGGGTAATTTATTAGAGATAAAGAAACTAAATTCACTCACGGGCAGTTATATGTTGCGTTGTCACAATGTAAGTCCAAACACAGAATCAAAATTCAATGCGATCTTGAAGAAAAGTTAAATCCAAATACAGGTAAGATTCCATTATAACGAATATCTTTACAATGAAATTTTCATTACAGCGAAGTATTTTTATGGTCCTGACAGCTTCCCCATATCACACAAGTCTATAGAAGTCTCGTTACTACGAAGTACATTCAGCAGATACAGTACTTTCATTATAACGAAATGCACAAAAGACCTTGAAATGCATAAATGAATCATCCACAGAGCAGTTAGTTCTGTGGCCGCAGCTCAGTTGTGCAAAACGATCCCCAAACAGAAACACTAATTTTTTTTTCTGTCTTTGAACTTTCCTTGTACTGTTTATTTTGCTGTTTTTGTTTTCTGTGGTTTTCAGTGATACCTTTTACTTATTGCTCGTCAACATTTGAAAAACATCCATTGGAATTTAACTTATTGTCACCCTCCTATAGAAACAGCAGATACAGAAAAATGATAACAGTTCATATTAGACAAAAAAAAACTTAAATTTTTTGCAACTCTCGATTGCTGCAAAAAGAAAAAAGATGTTGCCAGTGAATTCGGGATTTCGCCATCAACACTGTCAATTTTCTTGAAAGACAGAGCAAAAAAAGAAGAAAAATCTTGGGTTGCAAACGTATGTGAACTGCTGCATTTGAATTGAATTTTTATAAATTTTTATGTGGTTCAGTGATGCTCGTTCAAGAAACATTACTATTAATGCGGCACTCATTCAAGAAAATGTGAGGTTTGTAAACTCTCTTGGGACCCCCCCCCCAACTAGACAGCAAGCCGAAGAGCATCCCGAAGTGCGATCTCCGCATCTGTACGGGGCAATAGCAGGCTCAAAGATATGCTGTGTCTCTCCGCCAAAGTAAACAGAAAAGACCTTGAAAGAAAGAAATTGTAAATGCAGATACTGTAACAGGATTACTTGATCACTGGCCTGGCCATGATCCTGCCTGACTGCTATGTCTGTGTATAGCAGAGTGGCAGATCATGCTACAATAAATAACTGTGCCGTTCCTGTTTCAAGCTGAATAAAGCTGTTTTTGCTAAAGTACTGAGACTAAGCCTCATGTTTTGGGGTGCAAGACAGGGACTTATAGCGCGACCCTGATCTTTTATGATTTGCTTCTGTGGCGCTTCACTGCAGCAATGTGAGCCTCCTATTGCCCTGCCCCAGCAACGAACAAACAATCTTCCACAGACGCAGCAATCGCGCTTCAGAACGCACTTCTTCATGTCATTCCCGTTGGGTGGGGAGTAGGGGGGTCTCAAAAGAGTTCAGAAACCTCACAATATGAAGAAGAAATAATGATTCGGCTCCTGAGTGATAACTGTGCTGCCCACAACATGCTTCCACATTCAGATAATGTTCGCTTTGAATACCTCCCACTCAATTGCACGGCAGCGCTTCAGCCATTGGATTTGGGCATCATTCGCACCCTGAAACTGTATTATCACAAGGAAATGCTGAGAAAAATTCTCTTCAGCATAACTTGTAGGCAGGAGGAGATTAAAAGTAATGGGAAAGAAGCTATTGAAATGATTGCAAACGCCTGGATACAAGTTAAAGAAAGCACTATAGTAACAAATATAGAATCTCATTACTCATTACATTATTCGTTACAACGAAATATTTTTTAGGTCCCTGAGAGTTCGTTATAACGGAATTTTACCTGTATTGTTTTTTACTGAAGTTTTAAAGTAAAAGTGAAAATAATGCATATGTAACAATTCCCATGAAAATAACAATCTCTTTAAATTCTATATGTGGTTAACCAAACCCAGGGGTGGGCGAGCGAAGTGAGCAGGGGGCGGATCCCCCTAATAAAAGTAGAAAAAAATCTGTGATGCTATATAGTACACAGTACATCACAACAATGAAATCACTGTTTTCAGAAGTTCGAAATCGCTAGCCCAGCTACAGAGCTAACCTTACCTTAACCTTACGGAGCTAACCAATGTGCTACATAGTGTGGTGGTCTAACCATGTAAACATTGGTTTAGTACTGATGTATCACTGCAAAAACAGCTTGTAGTGCTAGAAATAGTATTCTGAAACTTGCTAAGTGATCGATAGAGGGGGACTTCTGAGTCAACCCTGAACTCAGAATATACTAAGAAGGCCCAGTTAAGGCAAAAAGAGCGATTTATAAACAAAAATAAATACACAGAGGTAGGTAAACAATGAATGATTCATACAGGTAAATAATAAAACAAAAAAAAATCTCTTATCAACCTATGAGGTGGCTGGTCCACACCAAGAACCACAAAAAGACTTCTTCTGAACTCCCATTCCTGTTTAACAAATCACACCAGTCTCTGTTTCTCCACATCTTCACATCAGGCACATCACTAGTTATCATTCAATCTGCTTCCATCTACTAGCTCAAATACTCATTGATTCAAATAAACTTTTAAGTTTAGTCGGTGAACCATTTCCGTGTCTGAAACATTTTCAAGATTAGAGAAGCCCTGTGGTGCTCCTGGCGCCACTCTTCAGAGCTGCCCATGTGAGCTGCAGGTGTGCCTTAAGTCTTCAAGCCCAATCGACTATAAAAAAAGGCAGTTAACCCTACACAGGTCTTCATAACATAGGTGCCAGGAACCCTAAATGTATTTGTTTGCCTGGGAGCTAATATTCTATTGGTAATGGCAGCAGTGTGTATATAAATGCTTTTCAATGGTGTTGAGTGGGGTACTTGCTTGTAGAGAGGAGGTTATTGAATTAATCCAAATACGAGAAAAGTAATCAGTAAATCCTATATCAGTCTTCAAAACACTTTAAACTGTGACTAATGTTTGTTTACATTCATGATCTAACAACACTGGAATGGCTTCAGAAAAAGAAGTTGATTTGTCTTTGATGGTTCCAGTCAAACCTCAAAGGCGATATCTAACTATGGAAAGCCTTAAAGACTGCAGTATGCCAATGGTGTTTATCTGACAGATATTTAGCAGTCTTCAAATCCAAAAATGCAAGGTTCATGCACACATACTATGAGAACATCAATGTCTAGTAGAGTCTAGGCCAGGCTACATTTTTTCACAAAGACTCAGAGTTGTAATAACTACTGTATATAATACTGACTCATGAATAGAGAATGGGGGTGGGGGTAAATAAGTAAATAACCTATTACAGCTTTTCAGTTTTTGTTTTTGCCCAAGACAGACTATTTTGCCCTGTGCAAATTGGAACATTTTGCATGTGCTACTAATTCTAAACAACACTGGGTGCTGGATCATAAGAACATAAGAAATTTGACAAATGAAAGGAGACCATTGATTTAATCAAGCTTGTTTGATTAGCTAACAGCTAAACTCTCCCAATCTCTCATCCAGATAGTTCTTAAAGTTTGTCAAGGTATCTTCTTCAACTACATGTTTTGGTAGTTTGTTCCAGAGTCCCACAACTCTTTGCGTAATGAAGTGCTTCCTTCAGATTTAAATGTACTTCTAGGTTCTTAGACAATGAGTGTTACTCAACACTTGACAAACTATATTCTGCCTTAACATGAACATGACAATGTCTACTTCAGTTTTTTCATCACAGATTCCCTATACCTTAATCTTTGAAAAAATGTACCCTGACATAGACCCTACTGATCATTGATGTTTTCAAGCAACCACTTACTTTGGCCACTTATTTTGGTTATGCCCGCTTGTTAGACCTATCAGACTGCCATAAATCTTCATCCTTCACTAAGCTTTTTCAGAGGTTGCACCAGATGGATTATCTTCAACTCTGGTCTGTTATCAGGTTTTGTTTTATTCCGCTGTCTTCTATTGTGTCCTTGCTTCCTCTTTTAACTGTTTCTCATTCTCTGTCCACTCAGATGTAATCTGTCACTGCTACTTATGCCTTTTTAGATAAGGCTGCCCCTTCAACTCTTTGCCTGTTCAGTCAATTTGAGAACATGATCTATCACAGTCTGCTCCTCTTGATTGGGAATTTATTTTTACTAACACCACTTTTGCCTGCAAAAACCCCAATCATCAGCATACACAATTCAAATTTGTGCTTCGCCTATACAGGTATTTCACTCCCTTTAAACAGTTTCTATGGGCCTTTATCTCTCTTTCTATGATCCCGTTTGTTCTCTTTACTCTTCTAAATCCCCAGGTATGTTTTTTTACATATGTGCTGGGAATGTTCTAAAGTGTCAGCCTTTTGGCAAGCAAAGTCAATTTCTTTCTATATTATCTAATTTACTCTTCATGTTTTCATTCTCTTGGATCTTTGTGCCCAAACAGAACAGTCTCTTTTGGAAAGGGCAACGTTAGCCATAGCTTTAAGTTGAATGACCATCTTTTTACTCCTGGAAATCCTCTTTCTGCAACCTTATACTTCTTGAGCTGAATTAATGGTGAAACCACCTCCAATGTTTCAAAGTGGAAATCATAAATACAACTTTTTCAGACTTAATCTGAGTGGGAGCTTTACTTTATGTCCACATAGCATTTTCATGTGTGCAGCTCTATTTTGTTCTCTCCTTGAATAACCTGTACCATTAGGGGTTGGATGGGTGTTTGTTTATATAGTATTATCATTTTCATGGTAATGTCTGATTTACTGTAACTTGTATTTGCATATTTATTAAATAATAATTTGACAACAAAAAAAAAGTCTAAATTAGCGTAAATTGCCCAATTTCGGGTGTTCATAAGAAATGTAATGATTTACTTCATGATGTAGTACATAATAAACAAGAAATTTTTGCCATAGATATTTTAAGTATTAAAATCTCTGCTTTAATTTAAACATTTCAAGTATAAAAATTCTTGATTTTAATAGAAATGTGTCATTTGTCACCCTCAGATAGAGGTCTACAGTATAGTGGGCTAGATTCCTAGTAAAGGATGAAAAATAACATCATATTTGCAATCAATGACCTTGAAATAATCTAAAACGATGATTCCACATGCTTACATTTGAAATTTGTCATTTTTAACCTCCTGGGAATGGCTTTTAGAGGGCTAGGACCACTGGTAAAAATCAAATATCAAAAATATTATATTTGTGATCATCAATCTTGAAATAGCAAAAAATGACACTACACATGCCTATCTAACCGATCCCTATTTTATGGACTTTCTGTGAAAAGGAGTAACTTAGACCTCTTGTATCCCATTTGTGGGGAACCCCTGCAGTCGGTTGGTGTGGCATGACCAACTTAATGTCCTTCAGGTCCTTCTGATCATACACCTACTTTATACTTTATCATAAGGGTGTAAGCACCTTTCCGACATAAAATATAGTCCACAAATGCCCTAAAATGAAGGTTTTTCAGGTGTAGAGAGCCAGAAATATGGGGGAACCCCAAAAAGATCAAGGAGTTGCATAACTAGACATCAAGACGAGTCCTATAGTATATCATATGTGGGGGTTTTCTCATACAGGTGAGCCAGGAGATGCCAGACAAAAAAACTGAAGTGATTTCAAACTGTTCAAAAGGAATTTTCATGAGTGCAAAAAACATGGATCCTAAAGATCACTCATTTGTCAGCACACCATTTAATCACTATATTATTCTGCTCTACTGGAAGAATCCCAACCCACCTGAATACTGCAATTGGAAAACAAAGTCCCATACTATTTGAAATTAGAGAAAATTAAATGTATATCAAAACAATCTAATAAAAATTTTTAAAAATCTAGATTTACTGCTAATGTAAAGTGCCCTATAAATAAAATGCATTATTATTATTATTATTATTATTATTATTATTATTATTATTATTATTATATAGGTAACATGGTTTGTCCTTTCATTGCATTATCTTGTAAAATACAGCCATTTGTTAGGCTTGTCCCCACTCTGGTCCATCTTGGAGAAAGAGAATTTGAATTTGAATAGTTATTAGATTCTATAGATGGTTGGTTGAATTATAACATGTACAATTTATTATATTTTGAAGTCAATAAAATAGAGAAAAAATGACAGTTTCAATAAAAATCCTAATCTATATATTTGCCTGTTTTTCTCCTTTAACAGCCATCATGTCTCAACAACCAGCTGGTGTATGTGGACTGTAAAAAAGGTACCATGGTCCAGGTGGAAAGTCCACAGAGGATGATGAGAATGGCAGACCCGGACTCTAGATACAGTGGCTACTACAGCATGCAAAAACAGAACAACTTGCAGGCAGATAATTTTTACCAAACTGTGTGAGGAGGGACAGGACTTGCAAGATCAGAAAAATAAAAAAGAATGACTGACCTGTTTGCTGAATGCATCAAAAGAATCTGAAAAAGAAACATCAAAATGGAACTGTTAATTGTGCACTTGGATTGTTTTGGGTTTGTGAATTTGTGTACAGCTCCACAATAGGACAGAATCTGTCTCCTGCAGCGGGCTGGAAAATAGCATTCCTGCTTTTTCTCTGTGATCTTCTGACCAAGTGTTTAATAGAACACTGTAGCACCAAAGTCTAAATTACTAAAGTTGTATCTGCTTGTATTATTGCTGTAGATGGATCAGGCCATATTTGAGACTGGCTGAAGAACACGGAGTTTGTTGCTGGGATGTCCAGGCAGTGACATCCCCTTACTGCTCCAAACCTGCTTTTGACAAAGCCTAACCCACTAAAGGACAGTTATTTAAGAAAGAAATGCTGTGACCATTCAACTTTTCTATAAGCATAATTGTAGACTGGAATCATCAGGGCCTTGAGTCTAGTGTCTTTTTACAATGTTCTTTACAGCTGAGGGCTTTCACTTAAATCAGATTCACGAGAGTAAAAAACAAACAGGGTGGGTTGATGTTGATCATGTTAAATAAACTGTGTGCTGCTTTTATTATTATTATTATGATTATTATTTTATTTTATATCAGAATGGCCAGTTTTGACTCAACAATTAGCAAAAAATATTCAATGCCTACTAATCTTCTCTACCTAAGCACTGGACCCCGAAGCGATTGTACCAGTGAAAGCCAGAGGCCAGCCCTGTTTTGGTCAGCTTGATATCTGCAGGTTTTAATAATTTGTTTTGTTATTATTCATGATTTTTGAAGGTCAAAAGGAAAAAAGTGAGAAAGAGACTGATATACTTTTTTTTTGTTTTGTTTTGTTGTTTTGTTTTTTTTTTTTGTTTTTTTTTGTTTCATATCCTGGCAAAAATTATACTGCTTCCTGTAGAAGGGAGTTGCTTAATACTAATCAAGCACCTTTTATTTTCTAATTTTGAAGCTCAAAAACTTCTGATTATGCTTGTTGAAACATTATCATTATAGGAATATTTATGTAAATATTTTATGCTAAAAATATTGTATATATATATATATATATATATTATATATATATATAATTTTCTATGTGTTTTTTTTCAGTTGAATGTATTTATAACCAAGAAAGAGATTTTATCTGGAATCTGAAATAGTCACGCATTGATGCTTGATTGCTTGTCAAATAAGGCTGAGCATCTCATTCTACCTAACAATTTTTTTTTCCTTTCAGATCTTTTCTTTGTCCGCCCGACTCACACAATATTTGGTTTTATTTCTTTGTACCGCTTGTCAGGTCTGTTGGCCTTAAAAAGGCTTTACATCAGTACAGTGTTTAAAAGGCAGCAGGAGAAAATAAGGCTTTCATTGAAAGATGTTTGTTAGAACAGAAAATTAAAGTAAAATGAACATGTATGTATAAAAAAGGAAAAAAAAAACTACTGGAATATTGTCGGAAATAAGCTGGGAGTTCGTTGTAGTTTGTCTAGGGTATAATGTTTGTTATCTTTTTAATGTACAAAAAAAGATCATAAGTAATATTCATTTTGGACAGGTCTTGGCACTTTTATTCAGAAGTAATCTGTTTATGTCATGCCTTTTTTTCTTCTTTTGTTTAAGTGCATTTCATGAAAGTTGCCTTTTTGTTTGCTTAATGTGAAATGAAAATGTACTTTGGTTTTGTAGAGGAACTTTCAAGTATTGTTGTAAATACTTGAGTGGAGCTACTAAATTGAAAAGCTGACATAGAAAAAAATAAAACAAATATAATTTATTGTTTAAAAGACCTTATTTATTAATCTGATTAATAGTATAAAAATGAGAGATGTTCCTATGTAAGAACAGGCACGTGCTTTTGGGGGTTCATGTCAACATTAGTATTAGAGTTGGGGTGGGGTGGTTCGGCGAGGGCCTGGGGAGTTGAACACTGTAGTGATTTTCTTCTAAACATGCAGACCAACACAGGAGTTCTTAAAGTTCTTAGTTTGGCTCAGCCTTGTATGTTATTTCTAATACTACAAAGTTGAGATAATCCTATCTTTCCCCAACCCTTCAATAAATGCATACACTGCTTTTCTTAAGTTCCTGTTGTTCAATAGAATTAAGATGTAGGATTTAGTGTAAAAAATGTTGTGGTTCCCTTTTTCTTTTTTAAAAGATGACATCTGTATATCATATTCATTCATTTCAGTTATACACATGTAAAAATGTTACGTCAAAGTGAAATAGAGGAAAATAATGGCACTTGAAGTTCCCTGCAGATTGCTTTTCTTTCTTCCTTATTTTTCTTTTAACTGTAAAGCAATTTACTTTTTGGGTTTTTGGCTCTTGGCAGCACAATAAATAATTTAAAAATACAATGTATTGTGTTTATTTAAAGAATTCTTTAACATTACATACAGTCTTGTACATGAAGCAGTATGCATGTGGAAAATCATTAAACTAACTGTTATGAATTCAGTGTAGCAGTTCAGTGAGACAGGGTACCACAGTCAAACGCATATAGCTGTAATTAAAAGGGAAAAATTCAGCCCCATTTTAAATGCAGTTAGTGTAGTAAGTCACAGTAAGAGAATTTCTTAAGTTTAACACTAAAACCCCATCTGTACGGCAGCTAATTAGTAACAAAAAGTGCATTTTATTTTATAGCCTTATATTAATTAAAACAGAAAGTGTTAAAGAGATATATTACATTAGCTCAGCAGACTAATTCATTAATGTTATTCTAAAATAAATGGTCCATGCAAGAAAAATTTAACTTTTTTCTAGTTTTAGGTAATATAAGATGATGTTTTCCCATTGAAATATGGAGAGTGTATTAATATTCTTCAAGTTGACCAAGTGCTCACAATGTAGCTTAGGAAATCTCAACACGTTTATCATTAAATAGTCTAATCCCATCTAATGTTACTCCAAACAGTTCTGCAAAAGGATTTGGAATGATTATAAATTCAACACTGTCTGCCAGATAAGCAAAGGATTAGGACAATCCCAAAACATATGACCTAACAAGGCCAAAGCTACAAGTCATCATTCACAATAAGGGTCCAATCACTGATATATTTTAGATAATTTGAATCTGAAGAGGGGTGGTCAGTGTGCAATTTTAAGATGGAATACAGCATTTTTGGCAGAGATTGATAAAGAAAGAATGTTGATAATTATCAAATTAATCTCCTTACTGAGATATTAATAAAGAAGTCTGTTTCCCAGTGTTGCATAAAATCATTTAGTGGTGAGCACTGTTAAAATAGTTGATAAAGGCTGGAAACACCACTGTTATTCTCGTTATCACCTCTTAGGTAAGACAGCTAATTAGTACCAAAAATATATTATATTATGCTGCCTTCATAATATTTAATACAATAAGAGTTAAACAGAGATGTTTTCAAATAATATTCAGGTGTGGGCAGTAATGCAAAAATAAGAATGTCAGACTGATTTGTTTTAACAAAGATTTGTATATAGAAAAACAAGTTTACTGACGGAGTTGCATATTTTTTAACAGAGGGTTCAAATATATTGTAAATATAAAGATCTCTGAAAGTCTTGATATATAATATTTTATTTATGGAAATCAAGTTATTGTGTTATGGAGCTGCAGAGAAAGGCATCTGTCCATAAACGCGTTTCCTACATTGGTTCGATTTTTTTGAGTGAGTGAATTACAATCTGATTGCTAGTAAATCAATGATAATTATTGATGAGCGGAGCACAGAGCAAGCCATATATAAGAAGTCTGTAAAAGATTTTTGTTCTAGTGCAAGTCAAGCAGATGCTTTCTTGGTACCTTCTACTTCCTTCGTTTGCCTCAAAATACCAATGTCATCTTTTTATATTTTGCCTTTTCCCTTCCATATAAATGAGTTATAGGGCAAATCTTTGAAAAGAAAGGGACTGTTAATAATATGGGAATGCTCTGAAAAAATAAAGTAAGAGTTTGGGAAGCATACTTATTTTAACAATATTAACTGTAGTGACAGTTGAACAATTGACCACCTATAGAATTCTTGTTTAATACTCCCAATCAAGCTGCAAAAATTGAACTTAAACAAATCTTTAAGCATCCTTGTAACTGTATCCCCAAAATACTTTACCAGAACAATTCATGTCAGTGCTGTAATATTATATGCCATGCCTGTGAGGTAACTGAAAAAGCCATGCTTTTATCCAAATTAATTTTTAAACCCAGAGACCCAGTAAAATTCATCAAGTCAGCTAAATATGATAGGCAATGATAAGTCTGTGTCAGTAATGAACACAACTATATTATTAACATAAAAGGATTTTTTTTTTTTGTTCCAATTCTTCTCTTGAAGAATGAGCACTTGGCAATAAACTTGACTTTCTTCTAAGTAGTCCCTAGACACACTGCTTCAGTGGCATTTCTGAAGAAAATTGAAGATGGTGGATAGTCTTGTCAGGTTCAATGTAATAATAATAATATTAAATTTGCTTACCCATACCTACTTTTTGAGTATTGTAAATTGATCTAAGCACAGATGTTTGGTCCAAAACCAAATTTGCCCAGTATAGTAAAAAGTACTATGCTAACAAATTCTTTTCTTCACCCAGAGACAATAAGGCACCAAAATCTTGTCAGTCCTGTAGTAAGGAGATCTCACCGCAGCACCCACTCCAGATTATCATCAAAGAATATGATACAAAAAGTATAGTGAATAGATAGATATAATTGTCAATGAAAGTCTTTATTGGTAAATATATCAGTGATGATACTGGCTTACTTGGGATTTCAAAGTTCTCCTGCACCAACTAAGAAGAAGTACAGGGTCTTTTCTCTGTATGCTCCAAAGGAGAAAAGTTGCAGAAAGTTTATCTGCTTAAGTCAGTCTACAGCCCCGTTGACATATGTCTGATTGGATGTCAGAATTGTTGGCTCATTTTCCTTTGATTTGTCCAGCACACCACCCCTCTCCATTTCACAAAAGTGTGTGTGTGTGTTGATTCAGTAGATGTGTGAAAGACTGTGCCCTCTTATGATCTGCCACATATATCCAGGCTGTTTCCTGCCCTGTTCTCAATGCTGGTGGAATAACATCCCAAGCCCCACAACTGTAAATTGCAATATTTATTTTAAAAAATGAATTTAATGTTTACAATGATCCGATAAAATGAAGAATATAATGTATGTGATTTGTAGCTAATATATATTATCATTTACATTTGCTTTACTGTATACTCCTTCATCATAAACTTTCTGCTTTTAAACATTTTCCTTTCATAGACAATACTCCAAAATTACAATTAGTCATCAGAAGGCATTTTAGCTCCAATTATTGTTGCACATTATGTTCAGAAGTAAGCATAACATTTTCTTCTTTGAAGAATGAAAACGAGTTAACAGGCATTTATCCTCATTGAGAACTTCAACTAATCAAGTTTACTTGTGCATTTACTCAAAAGCCATAACTTGACCACACTGCCTATTATTTCACAGTACTTCAGAAGAAGTGCAATTGGCTTTATGAGGCCCCCACAGTCCCATACCTGTGAGAGGGGTAAAATTTAACATGAAAACATGAGCTATAAATCTCAAAAGGATTATAAACATTTCTGTGACATAGAAATTCCCTGGAGCGAAATGGAGTTCATACAAGAAAACTAAAAGGATATACAAACACTCCAACTCTTATTAGCGTAAACCATGAAACTACTCCTAAGGGAAGTAAATGTAAACTAAGTGATCACCCTGAGAGATTTGCTTTCCCATGGAAGAAACAATCCATGGAAAAACAATTTCTAAAAAACATCAAAGATATTGATTCTGCTGTAGAAAAACTTGAAAGAAACCATTCAACACAAAAGTCCTCCCTGCGGATGTTGTGAGAAATTGTACGTCATATGCTAAGATGATATAACACTCTGACCTTAAAGTAAACAGTCATGCCAAAAATAATTCCTTACCAATGGAAAGCCATCCATCTCAAGAGGAGAGTCAGTAAAATGTGATGGAAATGCAACCTTTAATGGAGACAAATATTGGAAGAACTTTAAAGAGACCCCATCCAGTCTGCAGAAAACCTGATCAAGGGGGTAATATTTATGTTCTAACAGGGGAATGACCACAATAGTATAACTAACTGTATAACTAATGTAACATGATGGTGCATTTACAATATATTGCTCCTGTCTCAAATCCAACTTGAAACATATGGGTTACACTTAATACCATTTGCGTGTGTGATGTCCGATTTCATTCTGATGTCGCTATCTCTTCAGAAAGGAAAGCATCACATAAAGCAGACACTTAGGTTTGAAATATAGCTATTCTCTTTAAATTCAATGCATTTGTTTTTTTTTGTACCTGTTTTATGTTGTGATGTTGCCCATAAAGCAGAGAAAGACTAGGTAAAGAGGAACACCCAAATGTAGGTGAAGGAAAGAGGCTCCGATGGAGACTAAGGAAGTTATGATTACAGGTGGTGTCAGATAATATGAAAAGAATGAGTCTCACCCCAAAGGGTGCCCAAGACCATGGAGAGTGGTGGAAAATAGGGGCAAACGACCTGGAAAAAGTAATGAATTCTTATTGTTGATGACTGTCTGTCTAACTATGCTCCAGATATGCTGCAGTATTATTCCTATTTATTATTGGGCTATATATGAAGTCCAGATGGAGAACTTTGACCATTCATTCAATTATAAACCCAGTTTTTTTAGTGTCTTTGGAACTTAGTGTCAACCACCCCACTAGATCCGAAATAAGAACTAACTTTGGACTAGACCCTTCTTATGTTACAGTCATCGGCAAATTGTTTTAAATCATTAGAAGTGATAATCATGGCTTGAACCTTTTAGCAGTTGCATAGGAGCAGTGCATACTGGTATTGTTTATGAGCATACTGAATCTTGAATCATACATATCTAAACCTTCCCCGACTAATTCTAACAAATGTCAGCAAAAGGATCCATTTGTAAGTCCAAGTACGAACCTTAATTGTCTTTTAGTATATTGCAGCACTCAAAACTCCAAGGGAGACCCTACTTATCAGCCGAATATTAGTGTATTGCACCTTTTGAAACTCCAAGGGGGATGGCTTCCCCTGATCTTTGTCCGAGTTTTAATGTATCAACCTATCTGAAACTCTTAAGTGTGTAACACCGCAATCTGATTGACTTTTAGTGTACTGCGCTGCTCAAAACTCCAAAGAAATACTCCCAAACACCCCAACTGTTTTACAACTGAATGTCAGTGCATCATGCCACTAGAAACTGAAAGGAGAAATCCCACCTCTACCCAACAGCTCTATGATTGAATGTTACTGGGTCTCGGAACTTGAAACTCTAAGGGTGGCCCCCTGCCACGGCTCTACAACCAAATGTCAGTGTATTGCGCCACTAGAAATCTCTGAAGCTCTTCTATTGAATTCTATTGGATCATGGAACTCGAGGGTAACACGTAAGTTAGTGGCACTTAGTTGTCACCAGTGCCTGAAGTGGATACACATAACTGACTATGGACGTCTTTGAAATTCAGGAAGAAACCAGAATACCCAACATGAACACAGAGAAAATATGAAGAGTATAGAAAGACAGGATCTGAGACATTAACAGCAGGACTAACAGGTGCTCTTCTGCTGCTGATTCATTTTATAAAGCCAAGTCACATAAACTTTAGTATCTAATCTATCTATGTAGTGAAATGCTTAGTTGCTCAACTATAATGACTGTGCCTTTAGGAAGAATATAAAACAACATAAACAATAATTCATAACCTTATACTGTAAATATCAAAAATCGACAATAGAATATTATATATGTTGTCACACACGCACAAGTAGGGAGCAGCCAACTGGCTCAACGGAGCGAGATAATACACAGAAAATGGGTTTGAAACAGAGTACTATCACTTCTCTCTTTTATTTAGCAGAAAAACAGACGAATAAACAAACCTTTTTGAAGGCCCGCAGATGATTTCCCTTCCGTGTGTACAACAACTGCTACCTCCCTCCTGTCTCGTCCTGATGACATCACTTCCGGCTCCACGTTTCCACGTCATCTCTGGCACTTCCTGGATTTTCCCATCATTCCCATTGTACACCTGTCCATCCCTTATATAAATCCGGCTATTTCACCAATATGTTTGTCCTTGTTGTGATTTAATTTCTTTGAATGTACAAATCTGAGAAAGACTACTGAACACTTCACTATATGGGGAAGGCAAACCCCTAAAACTTTTTGAGCGTGTTGTCTCTTTCTTATATCTTCACAATGTTTATAAATCATAAATAAAAACTAAATAAATAACTTAATGTACCAGAGCTAATAATAGGACATCAAATAGTTTTAGACACATGATCGGAGAATTTTGGCAAAGCGTTTTTTGTAATGAATATGCTGTGTTTGTGACCTTGTTTGCTGAACATTTTCCTGGAAATGTACCATGTGGCCATCTTAAGCGAACATTTCTTTTCAAGTGCCCCATGATGCTTTGCAAGGCCAATATGACTCAGAGCTGTAGCAGCCATGTGCAGAACTTTCATGCATACCTACCGTAAGATTGTTGATGACTTGAGCATCTTAGGGTCTCAGGCAGCTGAGGAAAAAACAGCAGTTTCAGCTCCTGAGATGCATTAAAACCTCCCCCTCCAACCCTGATCACTGAACAATGCTGCAGGATATTTTTCTAACTCTCTAACTGTACTCATTTCATCCATCCATTATCCAACCTGCTATATCCTAACTACAGCATCACGGGGGTCTGCTGGAGCCAAACCCAGCCAACACAAGGGTGCAAGGCAGGAAACAAACCCCGGGCAGGACGCCAGCCCACCGTAGGTACTCATTTCATTCACTAGAAATTTTAGAAATGTTTCCCAAAGTCACAAAGTCTGAGAAACACGGCCAGATTTCTATTCCACATAGATTTAAAAAATAAATAAAATCTTGCAGTATTATTAGTACTGCCACAGTACCACATAGGTAAACTATACATGAAAATTAGCCATGTGCTTAGCAACATCTTAAAACAAGCCTTAAAGGAGCCCTTTCATTCCCCCCTCCCCTCATCAGAAAACACAAGGCACACTGTGAAATAATAAAAACAAAAGATTTATTACTATTTACAAGGTGTTTCTTTATTCTAGATGGAAGAAGAAAGTATGAAGCATCCGCACAGATACATAGGAAACAAAAAGGTGCTCTGGCAGTGCCCGCAGTCTCTACTTCAAACGATGCAACTCAGTAGTCCCACTCCACCCACCGCAATGATCAATATTTTATTTGCTTATTGCTAGTTTGTGGCTGTTTGTTGTATTTCATTTGTGGTATTCATTCCATGTGTGTCTTTTGTTGTTTGAGCCATAAAGGTGCAGTGGTTAGCAAAGCTTCCTCACAGCTCAGATCGCATATATATAATCAGTCCAGAATTGTTGAAAGACTTTTCCCTAGCCCCCAGGGACATTTAAAAAATCATTGAACATTTCTGTGATTTAGCTGAAGTGAAGACGAAGCAAATACAATGTTCGACGTTGTTTCGGTTTCTTTATAAATTTCTTCATGGAGTTTTTTTTTTTGTTTTTTTAACACATTCATAAACAAGTATTATTATCCTAGAATACGCAGCAGAGTTTTTAAGCTATCTTTTTTTAAAGGAGCAGCTGAAGAGCCATCAAGGGTGTTAATAAAGTTGTTGCACTTGGTACGTCTTTCATATTTCACCTTGTAAACAGGAAATCAGAAGTAAATGTTATAGCCCGAAACCCTTTCTATTTTGTATCATCATGTTACTAGGACAAAGTATGTTTAGTCCTGCCTGATTGTGATAATGACCAATGCATATCCTGACTATTCTGCTTCTAAATCCTTTTGAATTATCTCCATCTCGTGCATTTAAATTATTCTGTCATCTGATCTTTATAATGTATGAAAGACCATACCAAGTATGACACTAGTTCCGTATGACATAACAGTCGAATTAAGTCATTCAGTCATTTTCTAAATCTCTTGGTTCTGAACAGGGTTGCAGGGGCTGCTGGAGTCTATCCCAGCTAGCACAGGGTGTAAGGCAGGAACAAACACTAGGCACAGTGCCAGTCCATCGCAGGTCAAACTCATACACCCCAACCACACACTAGGATCAATTTAGTAATGCCAATCTATTTAACTTGCATGTCTTTGGATTGTGGGAGGAAACATGCAAGTTTGTTGGACTGGCATTACTAAATTGACAATTACAAACATACATGAGGAGAACATGCAAACTGCACACAGGGATGACCAGGATGCAAACTCAGGTATCGTTGCTGCGGGACAGCAGTGTTACCACTGTGTCACTGTGCTGCACCACTTGAATTAAGTGTGTTCTGAAAATGGATGGAAAATGCAAATTTTAGCTTTAGAGCTTAATTGTGGATTAAGAATCCATGGCTGCAATATCTTATAAAGCTTGGCATGTGAGTTACATGAGCAAAGCATTGTTTTCCAAACTTACTGTATGGAGAGGGCAAGAAACTTGTAGAAATAATAAGCTGTCAGAGAAATGATAGATAGATAGATAGATAGATAGATAGATAGATAGATAGATAGATAGATAGATAGATAGATAGATAGATAGATAGATAGATAGATAGATAGATAGATAGATAGATAGATAGATAGATAGATAGATAGATAGATAGATAGATAGAAATTACACTAATTATAGATAGAGTAGAAGTGAATCTTGGATTTTGCTGTTACAGCAGGACTCAAAGCATTACAGACCAAACATGTAATTGCATGTCTTTGGACTGTGGGAGGAAACCAGAATACCCAGAGGAAACCCATGCATACATAAGGAGAACATGTAAACTTCAAGCAGGGAGAACCCATGATGCAAACCCAGGTGTCATTGCTGTAAGACAGCAGTGTTACTACTATGCCACCATGCTAGCTTACTTGAATTAAGTGTGTTCTGAAAATGGATGGGTGGAAAAATGCACATTTTAGCACTGGTACTTAATTATGGATTAAGAATCCATGGCTACAATGTATTTTAAAGCTCAGTGTGTGAGTTACATGAGCAAAGCATTGTTTTCCAAAAACATTGAACAAGAAACACGTAGAAATAATAAGCTCTCAGAGAAATGAAATCATATATTGTGCTCATGTTTGATAGAGATAGATAGATAGATAGATAGATAGATAGATAGATAGATAGATAGATAGATAGATAGATAGATAGATAGATAGATAGATAGATAGATAGATAGATAGATAGATAGATAGATAGATTACACTAATTATAGATAGAGTAGAAGTGAATCTTGGATTTTGCTGTTACAGCAGGACTCAAAGGGTTACAGACCAAGCATGTAAACACCACACTTTCTTTCTCTAATGATCAGTGCAGCCTCTTGCTTTAATGCTTCATCTGCTGTCTTTCATGGTCCTTCCCCATTCATCACCCTTAAGGCTCATTTTTTTTTGCTCCTTTTTTTACTGCCCCATGTATCACCCACCTTGCTTTAGTGCTCCATATGTCACAACGATTTCTCGCATTCCATGCATCAAGCCTGGTTTTGATGCTTTGTGCTGTGCTTCATGTGAAGTATTGCTGAAGTCTGTTTTCTCGTGATTTACAACCTAGTCTGTAAAATTTTGCAAGAATGTGTGCCTCGTTCACCCACCCAAGTTGTTCAAAGTGAGCAAAGGCATTTTTTTAATAGTTTCTGACACCACACAAAACTATTTAGTTTGACTTTTCTTTAAAATAATGTTTTTCAAACTGAATAAAATTGACTTTTGTGGATCCCACTCAATAGTAATGTCAGGGAGAAGTGTCCATATAAAATAGGTTTTAGTTCATTTTAGTTATCTTCTTTTGCAGCCTTCCAAGTGACCTACGGTACACGAATGTCAAGATAATGGACAATCTGTAAAATGGTCAAGTAAATTTCAGAGCTCTGTCAGGCAGGTCACTTTCATATGCATCTGCAAAACTGTTAGACGCTGAAAGGATCTTGATTATTATTCTGCTGGTACATATCAACTGCTTTTTCTTTCCTCATATACTCGATGGTAATACTTTAAAATTCCAGTAATAATTATTTTAACTCTCTGTGGTTTGACATCATCCATGGTCAAAAAGGCTTACACTACCATGACAAGGCCAATCAAGAAAGTGAGAAGTGGTTTTGCTAGAAAACAAGCTAATCACTGGGTCTTTTGCTTTATATGGCATGATATCATTTTTCTTCAGCCATGATGAAAAAATAAAATCAAAAAACATTCAGATGCATACTCGTATTAAATGGTAACATTGAATGACAAATAACTTGAACTCTTTTGTTGTGTGATGCTTTTATTAGTGAATTAGAAAAATACCACAAGAAATCTTAAAAAAAACTGCAGCTGGGAATATCTTTTGCAAAGAAACAAATTAACAGAACATACTGTACTTAGAGAGAGAGAGAAAGGAGCCTGGGCATTTACTTCTTTTCTCCAATGCTACATTAGAACAGTCTAGATGAGAACAGACCATTCAGCCCAATAAAGCTTGTCGTTCCTATCCACCTAATTCTTCTAAAATAACATCAAGTCTAGTTTTAATAATAATTCATTACATTTATATAGTGCTTTTCTCAGTACTCAAAGCACTATCCACACAGGGAGGAACCGGGAAGCAAACCCACAATCTCCTTACTGCAAAGCAGCAGCACTACCACTGGGCCACCTGTGAGGACAATTTTGAAAGTCCCTAAAGTCCTGGGACCTCATGCATAATGCCGTGCGTAAAATTCACACTAAAACATGGCATATGGACAAAGCACAAATGTTCATACGCACAAAAAAATCCAGATGCATAAATCTGTGCGAACGCCAACTTCCACGTTCTTCCGCTGCATAAATCCCAGTCAGTGTGAAAAGTAACGCAAATCAATATAAATAGCCCTTAAGCTCAGCATTCTGTGAAAAGACAATGGCAAAAGCATGGGGGAAAATAGAAGAATTTCAGCAAATACCAAGTGGAGGCAAGGAAAAACGTACTATTTGTTGGTTTAAACAGTGGTATAAACAATAAAAGGAAGTTGATTGAGTGACATAGAGTATCGGAGAAACTCAAAAGTTCAAGTGCACAAAGTCGCACAGTGTCCGAAATAAAAAAGATGTTGTCAGATATCAAAGTCGCCATGAAAAGGCGAGTCGTAGCCCACCATCTGAGTGTCATATAAAAGCTTATTAGGGTACAGAGAAAACAAAAAAAAAAAATAGGAACACACTGGGAAAAAAAACACGGAACTTTAAGCTCAAAATTTCCACTTTAAATCACGTAGTTTATTTTGTCATTAAAGTAGAACATCATAAACTTCATCTTAAAATCTTTAATTTACTAGTTTCTCAAATACCATCGTAACTAAGTAGCACGTTAAATGCTTTGTATTGTATTTGTTCTTCTATGTGCTCTACGTGTGTGAATCACTATGTGCTTCTTAAACGGGCTTTCTCTTCCTCCAACAGGACACAGAATCCATTACATTTGTGATATTAGAGCTCTCTGAATAATTTAAATACTGAGATGTATACTTGTTATCATTTTCATGATGATAGGAATTAAAGCATGTTATTAAACATGGGAACACAGTGGCGCAGTGATAGTGATGAGCTGGTGCCTCGTCCAGAGGCTGGAAAGATGCTTGCTGCGCCGTGCACGACCTTTGATAAAATAATTTATTGCAGCAGTAGTGTCTCTTTCAAATGTACTAACCTTCAATTCCTGTCCTTCCGTTTCTTTCCCCAAGTAACCAATCACCACACGATCAGCTCTGTAATAGATGTCAAGCCATCTGTAGGTTTAGAACGCCGATTCTTCAAAACATTAAAATATCTTCGAAGTACATTTGTAATTATTCTATCCATCTATCCATCCAGTGTTGCGCCAGTCCCAGCAAGAATAGGCGCGAGGCAGTTACAATCCCTGAATGGGCGCCAGATTGTCACTAGCGCTGCGACACCGTGTCCACACATGTTTAATTATTAACAATATAGATTATTTAAATAATGTTAACATTTTATCTGTATAATGTAATAAACATATTTTGCTGCATTTCATCTTGAAAATCATATTGTCATCATATGTAAATACGCGCTTTATAAAGTGGCTCAGATTGTGCAATATTATAACTGAATCGCACATTTACAGTGTACTTATAAGTACAAACAGTTCTACAAGGAGCACTTGGTGGACTGATTGATTGCGTTCATAGTTCTTGGGATGAAACTTTTTCCGAACCGCAAGGTCAGTACAGGAAAGGCTCTAAGGCATTTGCCGTATGAGAACAGAGAACAAATAGCGCATGGCTGCGGCAGCGTGTGCTTGATGCTGTATACCGATAATTCTCTTTCCGATCAGCTGCTGTAGAGCTGTGATTCCAAACTCAGATACAGTGATATATATACTCTGAGTGGTGCAGTGAGGTTAATATAGATAAAGATGATCCGCTGTTGCAACTCCTGACGGGAGCAGCTGAAAGAAGAAGAAGAAGAAGGTGCGGTGAGAGTAACAACGCTAAGGCAGCTATGGTATTTGGAATAGTTTGGCCATTATGTGGACCTTTATATTGTTACGGGTTAATTACAATCAGATACCTTAAACTAATAAACAATATGCGGTTAATTTCAGTGCATATGATAAAGCCTAGTCACTCTTCTCTGAATTTTTTCTAGCATTGTTGTCCTTTTTTTAACCTGGAAACCAAAACTGTACACAGTACTTCAGATGAGGCTTCACCTCTGCATTACAAAGCTTGAGCCTCCTTGGACTTGTACTCCACACATTGTACTACATGACCTAACATTCTGTTAGCCTTCTTAATGGTTTCTGAACACTGTCTGGAAGTTGATAGGGTTGAGTCCACAACAACTCCTAAATCCTCATAAGTTGTACTTTCGATTTTCTGACCTCCCAATATGTATTCAAATCCTAACATTTTTACTTACATGTAATACTTTATATTTATTTACATTACATTTCGTCTGTCACAAATCTGCCCAAGCCTGTATACTGTCCAAGTCCCTCTGTAATGATTTAGCAGATTCCAGATTATCTGCCAGGGCGGCACGGTGGTGCAGTGGTAACACTGCTGCCTCGCAGTAAGGAGACCTGGGTTCGCTTCCCGGGTCCTCCCTGTGTGGAGTTTGCATGTTCTCCCCGTGTCTGCGTGGGTTTCCTCCAGGTGCTCCGGTTTCTTCCCACAGTCCAAAGACATGCAGGTTAGGTGTATTGGCGATCCTAAATTGTCCCTAGTGTGTGTCCTGCAGTGGGCTGGGGTTTGTTCCTGCCTTGCACCCTGTGCTGGCTGGGATTGGCTCCAGCAGACCCCCGTGACCCTATGTTAGGATATAGTGGGTTGGATAATGACTGACTGACTGACAGATTATCTGCCAATCCATCCATCTTCGTATCATCTGCAAACTTAACCAGCTTGTTACTTATATTCCTATCCAAATCATTTATATATGTTAAAAATAGCAGTGGTCATAGCACTGTCCCCTGTGGAACACCACTCTTAACATCAGCCAATTCTGATAAGGTTCTTCACATCATAACACTCTGCTTCCTATGCCTGAGCCAATTCTGCAATCATCACACATAACACCCTGAATTCCCACTTCTTTTAGCTTGACGCCCAACCTCTCATGTGGCACCTTATCAAATGCTTTCTGAAAATGACACTAAATCACATAACAACAACGGCAATTACTTATATTGCACATTTCTATATATTAATATAGTTAAGTGCAGCTCAAAGTGTGTTAAGTTGTAATAAGGAAGAATCCTCAATTTGTAAGTGTCTAATATATTAAAACATTAAAACAGAAGTTCATGTCCAATGTGATAAAAATATGCTATGGTCAGATAGTTGGCAAAGAAAACAATTTCAGCCAGCAAAGTTATCAGAGAAAATAAACCTCAAGGGGCTAAACAAATGACGATTTTAATAAATGTGTGTATGTATTTAGATTCATCCATAAGACACATTTTAATTTTAATTGGAATAAAATTTTAATGCCCGTATGGAAACAATGAATGACTAATGACACTAAATGTTACGATTAAAATGGAGGTGTATGTATTCAGGTTAGTCCATAAAATATGGTACACTTTAGTACTTGTACAACAATGCTCAGCTTATTCAGCATAGCTGTGGTATTCATTGCAAATTTTTTATACAGACATTAAAGTTCAGAATATACACAGATATGGCTGATATGGCTGAGTAAAGTCTCAAGGTAACAATCAGTATTTGTAACAATTCTGGTCAAATGATTTTACATAAAGGCTACCAAGGCAAAACCAGGAGGACTGCCTGCAGAGGACCAAAACACTTTCTAAATCTAATTTTCTTGGACTGGTTCTTTTTTAATTCAATCTGTGATTAGAATTTTCAGACATGCACATGATCTTTCATTCTGCTGAATTTTTTTTGGGAGGAAAGATATTTTCTGCCAGATTGCATAACATTTGAAAACCTACTGCATGGAAATGAACTTATTAAAGTTAAAGCATGACTATCCTCTGAGCTTTTAATATTCCTAAAATACATTCATTTTGGGTCATTATTGATTTGCTTAAATGTTTTGATGCTGGCAACTTTAGTTCTACATATATGGCATCTTAACAAGTGTTATTGATTCTTCATATATGCACCGATCCTGCATTTTTCCTTTTGATCATCTAAATGCCAAAAAATAAAATAAATGCCGGGCAAACAGGCATATTCATCTAGTAAATAATCAGTGCCTCTTTTAAAATATTTTCCTTAGCTGTTTCCAGAACAGCACCTTAATGTCTTTTGTCATGTTCCAGTCATCCTATATTTGTACCCAGTCCTATTTTATGCAGTTTTTTATGAAAGATATGGCACAATAAAATTTAGGCTTGAAAGGACTGAAACCACACCACAATTCCATTGCAACCAGTCCAAGGGGAGAAATATTCTTGAAATACTTGAGTACAAAAAGTTGAGCTTTGCAGTATTTAAAGAATATTAAAACTGAAACATAATTACAAATATAATGCACAAAATAATTGACTACAGAAATTTTCAGCTCCTTTAATATGACATACACCCAAGTCATCACTGGCGCAGCCAATTGCTTTTACAAGTCTCGTCATTGGTTATATGGAAATCACCTGTCTGTATTCAAGGCATTTCAGATGATTGTAGTTTAAATGCACCTTATCTCGAAGGTCCAATTTGTGCTGGGTCTGTATTGTAGATTAAACTTTCACAATAAAGACAATAGAATAATCCAAGCAACTCTGTGAAAAGGTGACTGAAACTCATAAGTCAAAGGCAGGATACAAGAAAATATTCAAGTCACTGAATATCCCTTGGTGTCCAGTTAAATCAATCACTAAGAAATGGAAAGGGTAAGGCACTGCAGGATGTTTACCTGGAGCAAGATTGTAACAAGACTACATAGACTTAAAATTGAGTTTGCTTTCTTGACTGTTGTCACTATATTACATGGACTTGATAATGCTGTAGGAATATCGACGGGAAGGTTTTGGAAGACCCTGTTTGGTAAAATTTCCAGCTGCCTAGGGTAGGCATAATGCTTCTATGACTACTGGGCAGGAAATGGGACATTTTTTTTTTAAGGACTATCAATAACCAGGGCGAGAGGGGGATAGAGTGAAAGGAAGCAGCAAAACCAAAGGCTCGGCTATCTAAACCTAGGAAGATACAGTAGCGAAGACGAACTTTACCTAGGGACGTCTGCTATTTGTGGGGTGGCCACCCACAGCAAAAAAAAAACGGCAAAGTGAATACCCAAGTAGATGTGTGGATTTCGGCATATGGTCCGCTATTTCTCCAGGTGATCCCCTTGGTAAGCCAGACTCATTCTTTATTCCTCAGGATAGCAAAAAAAACAGCCATGTCCACCTACTGACTGTTTTTTCACATCATTCACTAAGAACTTTAAGCCAGGATATTTATCAACATTTCATCCCATGTGTCAGAGGGGGATATTTTTTTGTACACTGGGGGTGAGAAGTTAAAAGGCTGTCTGCAGGATGTAGGTATTTGCTGTATTGCAAAGGAGTCACCACTTTGAAGTTTATGGCTGGTTGAGATTACAAACAATACCAAGTTGTGATAACAGAAATGCTTCTTCCTTGGAGGATGTTTGTATTTAACTGACTTGGAAATATTGGTTTCTAATCAGCAGATCTGTACTCTTTAATGGTCAGTAACAATACATTTTGTTAACTTGTGTTTTCATTAATTGTTAAACCCAGGAAATTTAGATGTGCCATTGTTTAATCCGATTGTCCAGAACTGATAATGGCAGGGACTGAAGGAGATTTAAACTTCTGGACAGGAGAAGGCAAGAGGAAGGGACGGTCCACTGTGAACGCTGCCAAGACACTCAGACAGAGCACAGGGGCTCGTAGGCAGACGAGGGTACCTGGCTGGCACGACATGAGGTACAAGGACGGCAACACTTCCAGGGAGGAAGAGACAGCTCCACAAGGAGACGCCGATTGTGGGTCCAGCGAGAGAGGGAAGCCGCATGAAAGGACCAAGCAAAGCTGAGAGATGAGAAATGAGGCGTGCCGAGGTCACAGCAACACAAGTAGCCCAGAGTGGAAAAAAAGGAACGACGAAGAGACGCTGACGGTGATTCAACAATTTGACACAACTTCTGTTGGGAAACGAGTGTCAGGTGAACAGAGTGCATCCATGGACAGTTGAACGATTAAGTGTTGGGGTAACACAGTGCGCAAACTGGACTCTGCACCACTAAAGGTTGTATCCTCCAATTCTTGTTTTTAATGGACTTTTAGAGTGTGGACTGTGTGCTTTCCTTTTAAAAAAAAAAGGAAATTTGTTCCTGATATGTTTAGATTGTGTTATGTTCGCTTATCTTTTTAATGTACTTTATATTGTCTTGTGTAATAGAACTTACTGTTGTTTTTTTCTGAAATTACCATTGTGTCTTTCATTGTGTGTTTACTCACCGCCCAATTTAAAGAAACCTGTGTGCTATTATTGGTAAATTTCAGGAGTTCCCAGTCTCTTAATAAAACTGGGTGGCGTAGTTGGATATTTTAATGGTGTCTAAGTTTGATTACCTGTAAATGTGACCAGACACCTGTCACACATGTTTAATCATTTCCTTTCTTATTTTTATCCTTTTTTTGTACTATATTTGCCATTTGTATATCGGAGCAGGGATTCGATGTTTGGCCCCAGGCATCCGTGGAAGATGGGATCACAAAACAAGCACCCTGTCATCTTTTTATGTATCACCTTTTCTTTATTACAATATACCTGTACACTTTCATGTTTAATCAGTTTTCCCTGTCATCAGGGTTTCCTTTGAGTA
This sequence comes from Erpetoichthys calabaricus, assembly GCF_900747795.2. NCBI lineage: Eukaryota > Metazoa > Chordata > Cladistia > Polypteriformes > Polypteridae > Erpetoichthys > Erpetoichthys calabaricus. The sequence continues at coordinate 105,108,084 of NC_041396.2, read as the reverse complement.
CTAGTGGGAGCAGGAGGGGGGAAGAGGGGTCAAGGACCAAATATTTTTATGCTAGTATATCTTTTGAACATCGTCCACTTCCCTCATGGGTGGTGAAGTGTAGAAATTGTATTTTTTAAAGTTGATTGTTTACAGGCTGTCCATAAAAACTGAGTGATTACACTAGAAGACTAGTGATGGAGGCCACCAAGAGACCGATGGAAACTCTGAAAAATACACTGAACGAGACTAGAGAGACCAATCATACAACAAATCGTGTCTGAGTGCTGCATTAGTCACAGCTTTATAGTAAATTAGCAAATCGAAACACACAAATGTGTGATCTCTGCTAGAGTTTGTCAGAAAGCACCTGAAAGACTCAGAAGTCAGCTGGAAGAAAGTCCAAAATTGAGCTTGCTGACCATCAGACTAAATACTAAACCAAACACTGCACATAATCAAAAAAACACCATCCTTACCATTAAACATGATGGTGGCAGCATCATGCTGTAGGCCTGTTTCTCTGCAGCAGGCCCTGGAAGGCTTATCAGGTTAGAGGGTAACATGAATGCAGCAAAAAAACTGAAAATTCTAGATGAAAGTCTGATGCAGTCTGCAAGAAACCTTCATCTTGGGAAAAGATTTGTATTCCAGCAAGACAAAAAAACTCCAGCAAGATTATGAGACTTGGAGCAGTGGGCATGAAAAATAAATTATTAAAAATTAAAAAGTCTAAGGCTTCGGCTACAGTTTGTATTACTGAGCAGCATAACATAACATAAAGCTACCAGCAATATAAAAAACATTTTTTCCTTCCTTCATTTTTCCTATTCATTCAATAGATAGATAGATAGATAGATAGATAGATAGATAGATAGATAGATAGATAGATCTTTATTTGTCCCCAGGAGGAAATTCGTCTTTTCACAGAAGCCCAATAAATAAATAAATATTATTGTTATGACAAACAAAAAAACTCTCAAAAATACAGCAAAGTGACTGCAAAACACACACATATATATATATATATATATATATATATATATATATATATATATATACTGTATATATATATATGGTTGAAAATAGTTTTACTGTTCAAATTACTTAATTCTGGGCTCATCAGGTGTACACACTCACTGCACTCCCTCTCGGGAATCGAACCTCGGACATCAGCGCTAGAGGCGAAGCTCCTAATGTTGCGCCACGGTGTGTGGTTCGTTCATTTGACAGCATGTAGATCTGGGTAATTACATTCACTGCATTCGTAGTCTGAATCACAATCTGATTGTATGGGTGGTTACCTACCAGGTAACGCTTGTGGTTGGTCAGCAAATCGGCTAACATCCTCCACAGTGTCCTCTTTCAGTTGCAAGAAGCAGATCATAGAATGGTTGAAAATAGTTTTACTGTCAAATAATGCAAAGAGTACGTGACACGTGTTTCGCCCTAATTCTATATATACAGTATATATATCTATTATATAAAAAAATGTTGGGTCGAGACATGATCATCACGGGGAAGTCCCGACAATTTCTCAGAGACACTGTAACGTCCCGGGAGACAAGGAAGTGAGACAAAAGGACAGCTGCTGTACAGGCTTTTAAATGATCGTCATGCAGCGTGACATGCAGATCACGCAGCTTGGTACCAGCAGCTGCAAGCCAGCAGCTGATTCATCCGCATCTCCTTAGTGTGAGTTCAGCCCAGCCCCCCCCTTCACAACGTGAGTGGCAGAGACACGAAGTAGCGAGCGTGAAGTGTGGAGAGGATCATTGTGCAGATATATTGCTGTTGGTATAAAGGAGCCCCAGTAGCACTTCTTGACACACTTCTGCTGAATAATTTGTTGGCTGAAAAGTATTAGGGTGTCAGCAAGAGGATGTGCAGCATTGTTAATAACTGTACTCAGTTTTGTCTTCATTCTCTTCTCCACTACTACCTCCAGGGGTTAAGAGTGCATCCAATAACTGATCCTGCCCGTTTAATTACCTTGCTGATACAGTGGGCCTCTGTTGAAATTATGTTACTGACCCAGCACACCACAGTTTAGAAAACTGTACTGGCTATCACAGAGAAGATGTAACTTCCCAACATTCCGAAACCTTTATGCTACTTCAGCATCAGTTGGATCCATACAAAGCTTTACTTAGGAGGTAAACATATGGAAAACTGACAAGTGACAAACTCACTTAGTGGAGATGGTCAAGGCACTGTTGCTTTTCTTTTCTGTTAATGCTTGAAGAATTCTGTGTGATTATGAATGGTAAAGGCAAGTCCGAAATGCAAAATTGATGTGCTTTATTGATGTATGAATGTCATTCACTAATTTAATTATCAGAATTAACAGCATTAGTAACACAGTTTGCAGCAGTCTGATGCCTTACAGCACCAGGGAATTAATTCAGTGATGGACTGGTTTCCCATTCAGTTAGTTAGTTCTTACCAAATGCCCCATGCTCCAGGTACACCTTCCGGCTCTCCATTAACCTGTAATAGAAAAGAGGGTTCAGAAAAAGAATTAATTGATTTTCTAATTATAATTATAAAATTATAATAAGTTTACAAGTTCTGTATTACAAAAGCATTTTTATCAAAGTATATAATAGATCGCTACAATAATAGTAAGAAATGTTTACATAAAATAAAATACTCCTTTAAAAACAATGACACCCACCTTTTCAGATTCAAATGCTTTTCCGAAGTGTGGTCTTATCCTGCATTTTGTTAGTAGAGGTCAGACTAATGTCCTTTTTATCCCCATGAAAGGAGTGCCTTCAGTTAGTGGTATTCAGTGGTGTTTCTGCATTAAGGGCCAGTGAGGTGCAGCCCTACCACATTTTGCAAAATGATTAATTTTCCTTCCTCCGTAGCTTAACTTATTATTAAAATGATAATAACAATGCTTACCTTTATCTTTCATATACAGTTTTGTCAATCTACTATCATATGCTCAATATAATTACTCGTAATTAAAAATATTGCTTCTTATAATATGTGAAATTGTCTTTGTGCTTCATCAATTGGCCCTGTAGTGTTCTTTACTCCCTTAAACTTTCAAGTTTAGCAATGGAGCTTGAAGGTCCCCGTCCACATTAAAACAGTAAATCTAATTTATTGATTTATTTCAGTAAAACAGTAAAATTTATTCTTTTTAGCTCTGTTTACATGCACAAAGCCCCCGTGTGGAAGAATTTTGTTGAAACGTGGCACACTTTTTTTTCAAGGAAATTTGTCAAGACTGGTCAGTTTTTGTTGTGATGTCTGGATCCTGCTGTACACAGTTTTAAAATTTCAGAATCTCCTATTGAAAAGCATTGCCAAATTTGTGAATTTGTCTGTTTTAAAACAATGAAACATTAAGTTCGGCATCAACAATGAATTGCTTTATTGTTTCAATTTTATCTTAATAGCATTTATTAACTTGTATATTTTCCTTTTTCTCACCTCCAGCAATCACTGCTGATAGCAAACAGATCCCCAATAAAAGCTGCTGCAATCATCCATCACCAAGTCCACTTCAGCATATGCAAAAACTTCTGTATCAGCAAACTGTTTTTGCTTTATAAAGTCTTCCCGGCAGAATGCGTGCAAACAAAAGAGAACAAGAGCAGCAGCACCTGAGTCCTTCTAAAGCTTTAAATTGTTAACTATAAAATTATAAAATGTAAGTAAGCAAAGCAAAAGTTTACCTAGTGTCACACATGTGCGATTAGGAGGCAGTCAAACAGCCTAAAGGTGAGTAAAATATCACGAGATAAGGGGTTGTCATGTGGTACTTACCCGAATCTCTTCATCTCTCAACAGAAAACCCGAAGAAAAATAATTGCCTCTACTTCCGGGTTCCAAAATGGCTGCCATGACGTCACTTCTGGTGACCAGATATGACATCACATCTGGCCATTCCAAGTGACATCACTTCCTGCCAACCATTTCCTGTTCCCATAATTCAATTCTGTATATAAACGCTTGAATACAGTACTTTGATCAATTATTTTGCCATTTTTGCTTTATTTTGTCCGTAGGACAATATACGGGGACAGTCCCCAAAACTTTATTTTTGTGGAATTTCTTTTTTATTTCCTCACTAGTTATGAATGATTTACCCTGTAACTTTATGCACTAATTTACTCAGTATTAACCTTACACTAAACCAACTTCACAGCCCAATTATCTGAAGATTACAATTATACACTATTTCACTGTCAGTTGTCACACACGTGCACATGGGAGGCAGCTAAAGGGTCTAAATGAGAGTAATTCTGTCGGATCAGGGGGTGGTGGGGTGCGCTGATCTTTTTTCTCGCTTTCCTGCAGACCATTCACGGTAAATCCCGCCTGGGCTAGATGATGTCACTTCCTGTCCCGAACCCATGGAGGAGGACCCTTCCAGTTTTTGCCCTTTTAATGATGTCATTTCTGGGTCCGAGCCTATGGAGGGAGATCCTTCCGGATCTGGCCTCCTATTGACATCATATCCTATTTGGGCCTTTAAAACCACCATTTAACAAATAGTTTATCTGTTGTTTTAGACTCCAAATTGTGCATATCAATGCTATCAATTTACGTTTTGGCAACAAGGGAACAATATATGGGTGGCTGCCCCAAACCCTTTATGTCTTCTGTCTCTGATTTGTGTGACACAGTATAATTTACTAGGACAACCAGGTGTTGCTGTAACAGAGACAGTCTAAATTTCAGACTATACGTTCCAATAACTAACTGAAGAATAACAAAAAGTCCTAGTTTTAATGGGCTGCCCGTCTAATAAAACATTACTCCCCATAAACAAACATCCTCACAGTATATTTAGAAGCACGTGTACAAAACTCCGGGGACCCCCATCCATACCCCAGCCACCCTGCCCTTGATGTAATATAAGCATAATAGCACGGTCAAAACTCCAAATGAGGAAAGCTTGATTAAGGTCCAAGTAGCAGACAAAAACAGAGTACTACTATTTATTTGTTTTCATTTTAAGCACTTTGTGCAATCATATGTGGACATGTGTGAGTTTGCTTTTTCTCCATGTACCCTGATCTCTGACAATGATAATATAAAGCAGGCATTAAACAAATGAGTATGGACACTATGCGTGGGCATACTTGTTACACAAGTATCCAGGTCTGGGACTTTGAAAATCTGGTCACCCAATAATTTACCATCAGAGTGCCACATTCATCTGACAACCATAATGGTCAGTCGCTGTAATAAAGTTTGCCTTTCACGTCTATTATTCCCTTACATTTGTCATACCTGATTAGCTTTGCAAGTCCCATTTTATAAAAATTACAATGACCAGACAGGCTCAAGCTAAGGATTTTTTTTTAAATTTAGGTTAAATTAATTGTCACTGTTTATGAATATGGGGTGTGTGTGAGTGTGCTCATGTATGTGTATGTGTATGAGAGAGATAGGTCACTGTGATGGACTAGATGGACAGCCTTTTGCCCAATCCTGGTGAGATAGCCTTTGGCCCCCACAATGAATTAAGAAAGCCAAAGAACCTACCTACTGAACTTAATCCATTGAGGGCCACAGTGCCTGCACAGTCCTCAAACACACCTGAACGCTACGCCACTCATACATTTTATAACTTGTTTTTAATTGTGCACTCTAAGCTTTTCACAGTCACACACCAATGAAAAGGTACAAGGAATCCAGTAGCATTTACCCCATTACAGATAGCAACATTTATTTGGAAAAAATAAAAATAAAAACAAGAAAGAGAATCAATATCAGGAATGTATTGTTCACAAGAAATTACATTGCATCTAGAATTTCAACCACCACTGCATTTGAAAAAGCCACCAAGGGAAGTCTATATGCGTTCCTTCCACTTTCTGGAGAAGAAGCCATCAGTGTGATGGTCCTGTTTCAGAGAAGTGTAGAATCCTGGGGCCTCATGCATAACGCCGTGCGTAAAATTCACACTAAAACATAGCATATGGACAAAAGTGGAAATGTGCGTACAGTGATCCCTCGCTATATCGCGCTTCGCCTTTCGCGGCTTCACTCCATCGCGGATTTTATATGTAAGCATATTTAAATATATATCGCGGATTTTTCGCTGCTTCGCGGGTTTCTGCGGACAATAGGTCTTTTAATTTCTGGTACATGCTTCCTCAGTTGGTTTGCCCAGTTGATTTCATACAAGGGACGCTATTGGCAGATGGCTGAAAAGCTATCCAGCTAACTTTCTCTCTCTCTCTCTCTTGCGCTGACGTAGGGGGGTGTGAGCAGGGGGGCTGTGTGCAGCTGCTTCCTGAAGGACAGGCTGCACGGAGCTTCGCATACTTAAAAGCTCAAAGGGCACGTATTGATTTTTTTTATCTGTCTCTCGCTATCTCTCTCTCTCTCTCTCTCTCTTCCTGCTCCTGACAGAGGGGGTGTGAGCTGCCGCCTTCAACAGCTTTGTACCGGCGGTGCTTCGCATACTTAAAAGCCGTATTGATTTTTTTTTTGACTGCTTGCTTTGCACTCCTTTGAAAAGGAAGATATGTTTGCATTCTTTTAATTGTGAGACAGAACTGTCATCTCTGTCTTGTCATGGAGCACAGTTTAAACTTTTGAAAAAGAGACAAATGTTTGTTTGCAGTGTTTGAATAACGTTCCTGTCTCTCTACAACCTCCTGTGTTTCTGCGCAAATCTGTGACCCAAGCATGACATTCTAAAAATAACCATATAAACATATGGTTTCTACTTCGCGGATTTTCCTACTTCGCGGGTGGCTCTGGAACGCAACCCCCGCGATGGAGGAGGGATTACTGTACACACAAAAAAATCCAGATGCATAAATCTGTGCAAACGCCAACTTCCACGTTCTTCCGCTCCATAAATCCCGGTCAGTGCAAAAAGTAACACACGTGCACATGCCTGCTGCCCCACTCCAACTCCTCCCAGAATTACGCCTCTTTGAATATGCAAATCAATATAAATAGCCCTTAAGCTCAGCGTTCTGTGAAAAGGCAATGGCAAAAGCACAGTGGAAAATAGAAGAATTTCAGCGAATACCAAGTGGAGGCAAAGGGAAAACATACTATTTGTTGGTTTAAACAGTGGTATAAACAACAAAAGGAAGTTTATCGAGTGACATAGAGTGTTGGAGAAACTCAAAAGCTCAAGTTCACAAAGTTGCACAGTGCCCAAAATGAAAAAGAAGTTGTCAGATATCAAAGTCGCTGTGAAAAGGCGAGTCGTAGCTAGGGTTGCCACCCGTCCTTTAAAATACGGAATCGTCCCGTGTTTGAGAATGAAATTGCGCGTCCCGTTTTGAATGAATACGGGACGGGTTTTGTCCCGTATTTTTTTAATCATTTTTTTTAAAGCAGCGTCTCATGCAAATCATCCCACATGCATTTTATGAAGATGCCTCCTTTCCTACTTTTGATTGGGTAATACTTGATGTCAATGTTAGTTTGATTGGTCTTTTTAACTGTCCAGTGAGGAGGGCGGGTCTTTTAAGTAGAGTCTGCAAAGTGTTGGCAGAGAGTAATATTAAAAAAATGGCAGATGCTTCTCCAGGTAACCCCCCACGTCTTAAAGTTTCAGAGCTTAAACGCAAGCGGCTGTAAAAATACCGCAGAGAGTGGGAGGAAACAAATACTTGGCTGCAGAGTGTTAGCGGAAATTGTTATCAAGCCAACTGCACAATTTGTCGGAGAGCGTTCTCTGTGGCTCATGGTGGTCTGTCAGACGTGCGACAACATGCCTCCGGAGAGCAGCATTCCCGCAATGACAGAGCTCACAAAAATCAAAGCACAGTCAGACAGTTCTTCGTACCCCAAGTCTCTCCCGAAGCAGACATGGTAATGACAGTATAATTATTATCAACAATATTAATTAATTAATTAATTAATTGCTAAATAATGTTAAAAATGTGACCCAGTCTGTGAAAACCTAGCTGGAGTCATTTTTTTTTTGTAATTTACTGTTTTCTACATGAAATAAAGAACAGTCTGTGAAAATAATAAAAATATATGTATTTAATATTAACTGAGTAAAACCATGTCAACAACTGAAATCACAGTGAAATGAATGGCTAAAATCAAACTTTATCTCAGAATTAGATTTGGCCTGGTTTTCACACACTGGGTCACAAATTGTAATTTGTAAAAATTCTGTAAATACAATGTAAGTGGATCACATTCCAATGTAATATTATGATTTGTTTGTTAAGGTTAAGTCAGACACATAAGCATTAATTTATTACATGAAACATTACATTTAATACATTAATAAACAACATAATGCCCATGTAAAGAAAATAAACTAGTAAATTGCAACTTTCCATATTTTAAAATTAGAAATAGGCTATATAAAAACTTTACTAGCTAATGTTTGTAGCTAGTTTATGTATGTGCTGTTTCCATGTTTGGATAGGTGTTACTGCAAATAATGACAAATATTTTAGCCAAAATCTGTTATCAATACCACCCTTTAAATTTAGGTTCATTAGTATTTTCTCTTCTCCTCTAGGTTACAGCAGCTGAGTTGACGCAGGTGTACCACACTATTAAACACATATCAGCTATATCAGTGCTGACTGTGGACACAAGCTCAACCAAAAGATTCTGCATGACTCCAAAATCATAAAGAAAATGTCTGTCGGGAGAACAAAGGCTGAAGCAATGGCCAAAGACGTCCTTGCTCCAAAAGCAGTGGCTGATGTTGTAGATGTCTTAAAGTCAGACAAACCCCTCCCATTCTCCATACAGATAGATGCATCAAATAAAGGGAACAGGAAGATGTTTCCCCTTGCAGTACAATACTTCAGGCCAGAAACGGGGATCTGTAACAAAATGCTTGATTTTGGAGAAAATGCAGATGAGTCTGCTGCTGGTATTATAGGTTTTATAGAACAATCCCTTGATAAATTTGGCTTATCATTAAGTCAAGTTACTGCATATAGTGCAGACAATACTAATGTTAATTATGGAATCCACAACTCTGTCTTCACTAACCTAAAGAAAAAGCAAAAAGATCTGCTGCAAGGGAACTGCCATGCCCATATTGTGCACAACACGGTGAAGCATGCTCTCGAGCAGCTCACTATAGATGCGGAAAATGTTGTGCTGAAGGTCTATGGCTACTTTTCCACATCTGCCAAACGAAGGGAATCCCTTAAAGACTTTTGCCAGTTTTGTGATGTGGAGTTCCATGAGATTCTACGACATGTTTCAACAAGGTGGCTGTCTCTCAATCCAGCCATCTCCCGTCTTTTGCAAACCTGGACTGCTCTCAGGTCTTATTTCATCAGCCTCGGAGAAGAGTGTCCCAGACAGATCAGATCTTTGTTAAAGCTCAGTGAAGCCTCAACTGAGGAAGATCCGGATGATGTGGAAGTTTATCTCCTGTTCTCCAATAACATCCTCTCCCTATTTGAGGAAGTGGTCAAGAAGCTGGAAAGTGATTCAACCACCTGTGTTGAGATATATTCCATTATGTCTACCTTCAAGCAAAAACTCACACAGAGAAGAGATGACCAATTTTATGGCTACTTAACAAAAGTAAAGCTGCAAAATATTCTCCCACATGAAGCAGACAGGGCAAGGGCAGATTTTACAGCATTTTTCAACACAGCAATCTCATACATTGAGAAATGGTTTGACTTTTCTGTGGACAACCGGCTGTTCTTCCTGCAACCTCTCTCTCTGCAACATGGCATGCTTTCCTACAGTGACACTGAGAGGATCACTAAGCTCAACCTTATCCAAAATGTGAACATGGATGACCTCTATGATGAATGCACCACAGCAAATACCATTCTGAAGAGGCTCAAAGATGATGCAGAGGATGAATGGAAGTCCAAAGATGTGGCTGCCAGGTGGGTGGCTCTCTTTCAAATAGCTGACCTGCCTAACATGCTGTACATAATCAGCCACATCTTGAGCATCCCAGCATCAACTGGCTATGTGGAAAGAATCTTTTCCATAATGAACAATAAATGGAGTGACAGCAGGAACAGGTGCTCTGTGGAGATCATTAGGAGTGAGCTCTTGATCACCCTCAACTTTAAACAGTCCTGTTCAGAGTTTTACTCTAGCTGTTTAAAAGACAAACAGCTACTCAGTGCTGCACGGAGTGACAAGAAGTACACTTACAAAAGAAAGTAGACCTGACATGCTCCAGTACTGCACACTTATAGTTCTGGTCTACTGGTGTTCAAGAAAGGTTCCTTTGCAGTTTTGTGCACTTTCTATATTTTTCCAATTGTATTTCTGAATATAAAATATTTAACTTAGAGTTAATAAGTTGTGAATCTGTAAATTTAATAAGTTATTAAAATGTGGTTCACATATCACAAGGTCATCCAAAGCCTGTTTTTGTGGTTACTGTCACACTTTGTTTGACCTATTTTGGCCTATGTTAATTATTGTAAGCTATGCCTATGTGTTCAGCTACGATTATCATTAGAGAAGTCTGTTGAGTTGTAAAAGAGAAAGACTGACTGCATTTCAATAAAAGACAGTTTATTTTAATGTCCAAGTGTTCATACTTTCCTGAAAACATATTTTAAGTTGCGATTTACCACCACTGGCATGCCATTGGGCCTGTGATCACTGTGGTCTTGGCCCCCAAGGGATGTGGCCCCCGCTGCAGTATGCGTCCCTTATTTTTTTGTATTAAAAGTGGTAACCCTAGTCGTAGCCCACTGTTCGAGTGTCATATGAAATCTTATTAGGGTACAGAGAAAAGAAAAAAAAAATAGGGACACAGTGGGAAAAAAGCTCGAAAATGTCAACTTTAATCTCGAAATTTCCACTTTAATCACGTAGCTTATTTTGTCATTAAAGTAGAACATCATAAACTTCATCTTTAAATTGTTTAATTTGCTATTTTCTCAAATACCATCGTAACTAAAGTAGCACATTAAATGCTTTGTTTTGTATTTGTTCTTCTATGTGCTCTAACTGTGTGAATCACTACTTGCTTCTTAAACAATCTTTCTCTTCCTCTGACAGGACACAGAATCCATTACATTTGTGATATTACAGCTCTCTGAATAATTTAAATACTGAGATGTAAACATGATATCATTTTCATGATGATACGAGTTAAAGCATGTCATTAAACATGAGAACACGGTGGCGCAGTGATAGTGACAAGCTGACACACTGTCCAGAGATTGTTCCTGCCTCACGCAAGATGCTTGCCGCACCGTACACAACCTTCAATGAAATAATTTATTGCAGCAGTACTGTCTCTTTCAAATGTACTAACCCCCAATTCCTGTCCTTCCTTTTCTTTCTCCAATTACCCAATCACCACACAATCAGCTCTGTAATAGATGTTAAGCCATCTGTAAGCTGAGAACGCCAATTCTTCAAAACTTTTAAGGAACACTGAAATATCTTCGTAGTACATGTTTAATTATTCTATCCATCTATCCTTCCAGTGTCGTGCTAGCCCCAGCAAGAATACAGCGCAAGGCAGGAACTATCCCTGAACTAGCTAGCGCTTTGACACCGTGTCTTCACATGTTTAATTATTAACAATATAGATTATTTAAATAATGTTAACATTTTATCTGTATAATGTAATAAACATATTTTGCTGCATTTCATTTTAAAAATGATATCGTCATCATACGTAAATACGCGCTCGGGTTGTTCAATATTATAACTGCATTGCAAGTTTACAGTGAGGTGATTGTACTTATAAGTACCAACAGTTCTACAAGAAGAACTTGATGGACTGATTGAGTGCGTTTATAGTTCTTGGGATGAAACTGTTTCTGAACCGCAATGTCCCTACAGGAAAGGCTCTGAAGCATTTTCCGTATGAGAGCAGTTCAAATAGACAACATGGCTGAGGCAGCGTGTGCTTCATGCTGTATACCGATAATTCTCTTTCCATTCAGCTGCTGTAGAGCTGTGATTCCACACTCAGATACAGTGGGATAAATATTCTGAGTTGTGCATTGAGAGGAACAACGCTAAAGCAGCTATGGTATTTGGAATAGTTTGGCCATTACATGGACCTTTACATTGTTACAGGTTAATTACAATCAGATGCCTTAAACTAATAAACAATATGCGGTTAATTTCAGTGTATTTGATAAAGCCATGTCAGGGATGTGGATGTAAAAAAGAAAGGGAAACCATGCTTGAAGAAAAGCACTGCTTTGACACTGGGTGCCGCCAGTTTGAAAAACCGAGGAGAGAACTTGCGTACGCCAAGGATTTTACTGACGTGAAAATGTTTGTGGCTTTACAGCAAGTTTAGATTTTATACATCTCGATTTGAGCATGGAAACAGAAGTACGCAACATTTTTGTGCGTATGCACCGGTTATAAATGAGGCCCCTGGTATAGAAAGAACGGGTATGTATGCAGTAAATTGTATTTTCAATTATTTGCCAGTCTCAGGCTAACCAGTAAGCACCTAGCTGCGTGGTAGTTTGAGTCATGCAGTTTTTGTATTCTGTGTGTTCTTGTCTTTTTTTTTTTACCCCAAAACTGTATACCGTTTTTACTCATGTACCACGCGCCGTCGTGTAAGACGCGCACCCTAATTTTTACAAAGAAAATTGCGAAAACCATTTTTCCCCATGTACGACGCGCATTGTGATTGTATAGGAAGCATTTAGGGCACGTTTTCTGCGAAATGCCCTTCTGTTTTTGTTGCATGACGAAAGTTTTTCTTTCTTCCGTCGCACGAGCGAGAGAGAGAGCGAGCGAGAGAGCCCAAGCAGAAGAAGTAATCATTACAGAAAAAAATTTCCTTGTGTATGACATGCACCTGATTTCCTAATGCTAATTTTTGGGAAAAAATGTGCACGTGGTACATGCGTAAATACAGTATTTCTAAACGTGAAGTATTGCCATTTCAATCTAGGCAGTTTATAGTCAATACATTTACCTGATCAGCAGGCATTTGCAAGGCTGTATTATATAGCTTTTAAATCAATATGGTTGTATTTTGTCAGAATGATGATGATGTCAGAGAGTATCACAATGATCTGACAGACCAGGCACCAGCATCCCATTTTTTCATTGATTTTTTGTGATTTAAAAGGTGAGTGAACCTGCATGTTTTTCTAGTCATTAGCAACAAAGGGGCAGATATTATTATCTAGGTAAGTTAATGGTAACGTCAGAGAAGTCTGCACACATACAGAAAAATTCTGGTATGGCCCCAACAGAATTCTCATGCCAAAAAACACCACTGGTGGTACTTCAAGAAAAAGCCTGACTCCCGATGTTTCGATGAGCAGTTCCTGTGAGATCTGTAACATTTCAATAATTCTTCTGAAGTCTTGTAAACTTGGGAAACTTACTGGGGAATAGGACGTCCAGAAAAAGGTTTATTATAATGGCATGTTGGCATGATAAATTATCAAGGACCACTTTTAATAAAATATTAATAACACAAACAATGAGAATGGTTTATTTTCCTCTCCACAAATTGCCATACAGTATATATCTGCTTATAATGTCTTTAGGTAAATGGTAGAATCTTAGCTAATGGTATAAGCATTTGGAGCATGAGAAGGGGGTATATAAATCCAACTTATTATTATTGCTTGAATCATTGACTTTAAGTGGTGTAGTCCATAATGATGTGCTCTCAAATCCTCTACTGGTCATTTTTCATTACAATGCATCTTGGTTTTTATACCACAAATTCAGTATGCCAGCTATTTTTCTTTTTTTTTTTGCTTTAAGGCACATTTCATCTAACTGATTTTTCTGTGTAAACAACAGTACCACCACTGATGCCCACGCATTCTATGCTGCCTTCTGCTAGTCTTGTGCCTTTGTTTGCTTTGCTACAACGCACATTTGCACTGGTTGCTTTTATTAATAAATATCTGTGTAATCTTGAAAAAATAGCTCGACATAAGATAGAAGAAAATAAAGCAATCAAATTGGTAGCACAATTTCTTTTTTGTGCTGGCATGCTGTCTGGGAATTGTTCCTGGCTTGTGCTCTATGCTTGCTGAGATGGGATCCAGCTTTCCTGTGAGCCTGCCCTGGATAAGTAGGTTTGGAAAATGGTTGGATGGATAGATGAATGAATGTGAACCTGTTTTCTCTCTTGTATACCAAAATAAGCTAATATGGAGAAATATTCCTATTATTTACTTCATTAAGAGATTTTTAAATTAGGTAATTAATTAATTCATTGATTGTTTTATATTATGGATAAATGAAAGGTTGATGATTATATAAGCATCTAAAAGTGTTTAAATGACATTTGGAGAAATTGGATACGTTCACAATGCATTTTTTAATTTAAAATAGTGAAAAATAGTTTTTACCTTTTCTGACTTGTTTTTAGGTACATATTAGAACCACGATAATGAGGTTCTAATGAGGTAATGATAATGAGGTATAATGTTATACTCAATTTCTGTTTCAATATGCTTTGTATTCCCTTCCTTCTGTGTGTAAACAAAGTATTAGACATTATATTCTCTTTAATCTAAACAGGTAAAGTCGAAACAATAAAGAAGAAAAGCCCACTTCATTCCTTTTCATTGCATTTTATTATTTAGTACTACACATACCTGCATGTGACATGAATCAAAGAAGACTGAAAACATGTTTCTGATTAACTGTTATTGTGGTCTCTAGACATTTGGCTTAAATTAAATTTTAAATTTCAAGTAAATTCATTTGTATAAAACTCTATAACAAAAGTTTATATTGGAGCTTTTGAAACTTTATGTAGGCATTCATTTTGTTCTATCAATTCTATGAATTTTATTTCTTTTCCATATCAGGATAGAAAAACCAGAAAAAGAAAAACATATTCTGGTTGTACTGGGTGCAACACAAGAAACAGTTTCGGATGCCAGTGCAGCACAAGGCACACCCCAACATTTAATTATTCAAGTAAATTACGTAACATTCAGATTTGGAAACTTTCCTTTTTAAGTAAGTTTGCAAATAATGCAAAAAGCACCTACTGAGATAGGTCTGTCTGCCTGTCTGTCTGCAGGAAATAACTCGACTCTAAGTGAACCGATTTTATTGAATTTTGACACACTTATTCTTCAATGAAATTGGTTTGGACAGTTCAATATTTGTTGAACTATCATAAATAGCATGTACAATTCACATTTTTGAAATGTCAAAATCACCTATTGAAAAACATTTTGAAATTTGTGAGTTCATCTGTGTTAAAACTGACTTAAACTATTAATTAGTATACTGCTTCCATTTTACCTTGAAACGTTTACAGTAATCCCTCATCTATCGTGGGGGTTACGTTCCAGAGCCCCGCGATAGGTGAAAATCCGCGAAGTAGCGACCTATATTTATTTTATTATTTATACATATTTTAAGGCTTTATAAACCCTTCCCACACTCTTATAAACCTTTCTCACTCTCTTGTTAACCTTTCCCACACTCTTATAAACACTTCCTATGCTCTTAAACACTTTCTGCATTCTTAAACACTGCAGACCAACACTGCACACTGCACGCAGCGATCAGACGTCAATGTGTCTGCACTCGCTTTGTGAAGGGGAGCAGCTGAACTCACGCTGAGCAGAAATGGACTTTGTGCTGCTTCTGCCAAAATGCCTGCTTGTCGCTCTGCGCGTTCGGAAGGAGGAGGAGGAATGGGGGTGTGTGAGGGCTGAACGCACGTTCGCTCAAACCCCCCCCCCCCCCCCCTCCCCGGAGGCGCACGCTCCTGCCACTTCGCATTGTCAAGGGGGTGGGGAGCTGAATGAACGCTAAGGAGAAGTGGACTTTGTGCTGGCTTTGTGCTGCTTGTCGCTCTGCGTGTCAATAATTTAAAAGCCTGTACAATCAGGCTTTTAGGTGTACATCACCTATTTTCCTGTCTCACTGTCTTGTCTTGCGTGAAGTTAAAATGTTTTATAATAGTGAGATGTTACTCATATCCTTAGCCCGACATCCACATATCATATGTGTTAACAAAGTGTGTTTTATAAGTTTACATGTGTTTGAAGCATGTGGGATAGGTATTTTAAGGCTTAAACTATAAAAATGTTTATTTATATGGTCTTTCTATATCGCGGATTTTCTCCTGTTGCTGATGGGTCTGGAACATAACTTCCGCGATAGGCGGGCAATCACTTGTATTTAAAAACCTGCAAAGTCGTGAATCCGCGAAAAGTGAACCGCGAAGTAGCGAGGGATTACTGTACTTCAATTTGTTTTTTTCATTTTTTTTTCCCATTTACACGCCTTTCCTGACAGCAAAACTGTGAAACACCTGCAGGCGTGAGTGCTGAAGCAAAGGACTTCAATGCAGGGGTTAGATGTAGGCGGATTGGCTGGTCAAGCATTACCATATAAGAAAGGTGCAAAGTTAGATATTTATTTGGTTGTGAATTTATTTATTTAATTTGCTAAGAATGATGTTCTTTATTTATTCAATACAGTGCTAATGATATTGTTTATTTATTCATCACTATACAAGGCAAGTAAGAATGCTACAGTAGATCTCATTATATCCTAACAGTCTAGTGTCTGCCTTCATCTCATCCCGCACTCTGAGGCTGTGCAGCGTCTTTCATGTACCTCAGTCACAGCTGCTCACTTCTCCATCTTTTTGGTCTCCAAGCAGGTAAATGACACAGTTCGCAAAAAAAAAATCCAAGTAACTTAACTTATACAGAAATGTCTTAAAGATACCTCTGTAATAATTTATGGTAGTATTTAAATGTGTACTCAGTATGTCTGTAACACTTAATACAACTACATGACTACATTATTGAAAGATTATAATGATTCAGTATTTTTCACTGTAATTTATCGGTAAAATGGATAATGATCTGCCATCTACCATGTTCAGTTGCAGCCAAGAATTTTAGCTTGAGTCTCCAGCTGTTTCCTTATGAGGCATTAGCTCTCTGGAAATGTGTTCTTTTGAATTGCGGCGTTTTAATTAACCTAAATTTAAATAATTATAAATAAAAAGGTATTATCCCTCCCCAGCATGCAATATGACGGTTTACACGAGATTTACATTAGAAGTATAAGGATAATTTAGCTCTTTATTGACGGGTTCACACGGTATTACAAACGGGAAGCTTATGACAGACTCTCAAGTATGGGGGAGTCTTGATCAATGCAGTCTGCCATCTTTTGTTTGCCACGCTGAAAGGATTTTAACCGGATGGAAGACATAATCTTCCACCCGGCCTCGGACGGAAAACAAAATCTTCTGCCCGGCAGCTTCAAAGTGTTGGCCGTAGGTCCATCCTTATATTCGGGTTGCTCCATGTGCAGGCTCCTTCTCTTGGATCCAAACAAGGACAGGAAAGGACTCAAACCCCACCTTCAAAAATACAGGAATAGCACAATGCCTACATACAGTTCTCATTCTCCCAACAAGAATAATGTGCTGACAGAGGACAGAAATATTCTAGTCTGTTTTTAGGCTGACTATTCAATTCTCCAGTCCTGTGCTTGGCTCGGCAATTCTAAATGAAGATGCAGTGCCCCTGTGTACCATACTTGGTCTGCCTGTATGAATGAGTCCATAACAGTGGGCACAGAGAACAGTGACATTAAAAATAACAAAACCTACTATAACACCAGCACAGACTTAAACATTTTTAAAGAAATAACCGATGGTACATACTACAATTAGCCACAGACCCACCATATTCAACAACTAAAATTACCATGTGAATCTATTCATCATTGCAGTTGGAATCTGCTGTCTATGAAAGCCATGTGATATTGTAAAATGGTATTAAAAACATATTCTATGTACACTACATCTAATTACATTCTATTATTAGTTATTTTTTAAATATAACTCACAGTTAAAAAATATGTAATAAAATTGTGCTAAACTCTTTGATGAAATGACAAGAAAATTTAAAAGCAATCCCATCTTCAAACCAGCTAAGCAAGTCTCTGAACACATCTGAATGTTAAACCATATTTACATTTACTTACATGTTTTTTAGTTTCACAACTAAAAACATTAAAAGACTGGAAGAGTTACACTTTTCATTTTAAGAAAGTCATAGCAGAAATGTTTAAAATTAGATAAGGATACAGGAAGTTATTTAAAATGAGTTTTACAGTATGACTGTGGAGACACAGGTAAGGGCAAACACAGAGATATTTGGATATGTGGCCCAAATTATGGTGTGCTTGTTTGTAAAATCACTGGAACCTTCTAATATCAAAACATTGATATGTTGCTAAAGGTAAATGTAGCATGTTACCCTTTAAGTTAGTTTGATGCTACAAGATGGTGTTTTGGTTGTATAACTATAGAGATTATGTTATGCATGCTCTGTTTTTCATTTTTCTAGAATTTTTCACTTGTTTTAGGATTTAGTGAACATAGAAGAACCTAAAATAAACAGTGTAACACCAAGCATAATTATCTGAGTTTGATTCCGTACTATTTAATGCATAATACTTAGTAAATTGGAAATGACTAGCAAGAAAGTGCCAAACAGCTTCTTCTCATCAAAAACTTTCCATTGTTTTTATGAGCCGTGAGCCCAGAAGGCACCATTTCAGGCTGAGACAGCTGTGTTACATAAGAGGTCTGATGGCCAGACACTTGCAAAATACCACAAGTTCCGGTCAGATTTCCAGTATCCACAAACTTGGAAGGTGTCCCAAAAAAATTGCCTCTTGCCATCTGACCTCATTTGTATTCACCAAGGAAGGCTTACTGAGAAGTAAGCTTCCAGGAACAAAACAAAGTTTCAAGGCTCATAAGAGCACATTGTCCCTTTACCCTTCCAAGACAAGGTCATTCTTCTTGGAGGAACATTTAAAAATATTTATTTCAATAACATCACAATCAATCTTGAGAAATGTAACATCAGACTTGTGGAGAAGTTTTTGTGAACATTATCCATACTCTAAACAATGGCTTTATTTAAAAGAAATTGCAAAACAAATCATCTACTACTAACAAATGGAAAGTATGAGTAAAAGGATATTATAGCAATACATTCAAGTTATCTAAAAGGCAATCAAAGTAATACTTTAATGGTAAATCATTAGGTGGAGTGTATTAATTTTATAACAAGATATATGCTTTTGATAATAATTTTAAAGGTCTTATTATTTTTGTGCTTTTTTTTAAAATTATTCTAAGTGTTTCTTTGTTTTAGCATATACAGTAAATAGTGGAGAATTTATGTGCCGATAGCACCTTATTAATTAAGAATAAATTTTGTTTATTTAATATCTAAATTAGTCCAGTATGAGAGAGTGATAGTCTCTCTGTGTGTTTGTGGATTAAAGTGCCAAGTTGTCCCATTCAGTGTTGATTGCCATCTTGCTGCCAGAATCGGTGTGGTATGTGACCTAGAAATGAAAATGAAGAATGGATGTGTGTCTAGATACAACATATGCATTATGAATTTATTAAGTGTTATGATTTGTATAAATGTTTTGTACCTTTTATTATTACATTATTATCCATTTATATATGGAATATGGAGTTTGGAATACCAAGAATTCTGAATTTGAAATCTATTTTGGTTCATCTTGCTTATATTAATGTTCAAATTCATTTTCATTTTTGGAAATGTTGTTTCACTTGCTGTCTTGTTCCCAGAATTCTCCACATTGTGCTTGTTTATGACACCATTCAGGCAATATTATAACAATAGCACACATTATTCGTTCAGCATCCAAGCTTGATGGATAAATCTCCTAAATACTTTGCAAAAAGAATCTTATTTTTATTACTTCTGGTTAACAAATCCTTTCTTTAAAACTTGACATTGATTTTTTTTACTTTTGGTATTGACCTTGGCCTATCCCTGAAACTTTGCATTTTCCTGTCATAAGCTTTTTTATTTTTATTTACTGTCTCTACTATGTCAGTGCAAGGTTTTCTTCCATGTCTCATTAGATTTGTGTTTTGCTTATCATTATTCCAGAGATATTACTTTGTTGCCATTTTGTATATTTAGTTTTAATTGGGGTTGCCATTGTCTTTTCTAAGATTTCAAGGTCTCTGCCATTTTGTTTTTCTGGTTTCTGTGTGGTTATGAAACACATAATACCCTTATATTACAGTTTGAATTTATGTATATTTTATGTTTTACTGTTGCTTTTTAATTAATATTTTTCATATTTTTATGTAATTTTAGTTATGCTTGTCTGTGACTTAGTAAGTGTGTCTTGTAACTTTAAATGTATGGCCATTCTGTGTACTTTGTAGGTGGAAACCACTGCTGACATTATCTGTTGGGTCCTCATTCGGGCATTAAATTCAATCAGGAAAGCGAGATTCAGCAGTGGAATATTACGTTCTTTTTAGAGTCTTTTGTGAGTATTGCATTTTTTGTTGTCTTTCTTCTGGCTTCTGGAGTTTTGCTTCTGTTTTTGCTGTACTGTTACTGGATCATGTATTAGGACTTGTTTATTGTGCATTGCCATTTCAAAAATCCCTTTTTGCTTTTCTGAGTATTTTTTAATATAGTTTTAAAGATTATTTTGTAGATTGGTCTCTTCAACCAATTTTTACTTAGTCCTATCTTTAACAAGACGCTTTTAATATTTTGGGACATTTAAATTTATTTTTGAAACTTAATTTCCTTTTGGGCCTGCAAAACCCGAGACAGACCATTAAAATGGGGGTTCATCTGTTAGGAGCGAAGCCTATGCTAGCCAGGTAAAGGAGACCTGGCTTGGCTTATGAGCCTCCAGAATACCCCATACCCTTTCTTTGCTATGGTCCTGGCTCTATACCATACAGACGCACATGCCATGTGACTGACGACAGTCATGCTGTGTAAGATGGCTACTAAGATGGCATTTAAGCAATCACCCAAACTTTAAGACTTTTACGGAGGTCACCCTCCCAAATATTATGTAATTGAACAACTTAAAATATTTAATTAGGAAAACTGTTGTGGATCTGATTTTTTTTTTTTTTGCTTTGGGTGATGATATTGTATAGTAATTAAGTTTTAGGTATGTGTGTGAGCCACCAGGGCGCGTACAGCCACCCTAAACCGGATACACACAGGCAGGACACAGGTCCAACACAACACCCGGTTTATTTACAGTTTTAAAGTGTACAATCACCAGCACCAATACACAGTCACTTCTTGCCGCCAGTCCTTCTCCCTCCACTCCTCCTCAGGCTTTGTCCTCTTCCTCCCGACTCTGGCCCCCGAATGGTGGGACTGGCCCATTTATATAGGGCACCTGGAAGGACTCCAGGTGCCTAACGAGCTTCTTCCAGCCACACTTCTGGGTTTGGTGGAATTGTGGCCAAATAAGGCTCTGGAAAGTTCCATGCACCCCCTCAGTAGCCTCAGGTTCCAACAGGGTTGAGCTCCCATGCAAGATGCTTGCTGCACCGTGCACGACCTTCGATGAAATAATTTATTGCAGCAGTACTGTCTCTTTCAAACGTACTAACCCCCAATCCCTGTCCTTCCTTTTCTTTAACCAATCACCACATAATCAGCTCTGTAATAGATGTTAAGCCATCTGTAAGCTTAGAACACCGATTCTTCAAAACTTTTAAGGAACATTGAAATATCTTCGTAGTACATGTTTAATTGTTCTATCCATCTGTCTTTCCGCAGTGTCACACCAGCCCCAGCAAGAATACAGTGCGAGGCAGGAACAATCCGTAAATGGATTGCCAGCTCCTTGCTAGCGCTGCGGCACCGTGTCCTCACATGTTTAATTATTAACAATATAGATTATTTAAATGAAGTTACAGTTTTATCTGTATAATATAATAAACATATTTTGCTGCATTTCATCTTAAAAATGATATTGTCATCATATGTAAATACACACTTTATAAAGTGGTGCAAGTTGTGCAAAATATTATAACTGTATCGTAAGTTTACAGTGAGGTAATTGTACTTGTAAGTACAAACAGTTCTATAAGGAGTACTCAATGGACTGATTGAGTGCGTTTATAGTTCTTGGGATGAAACTGTTTCTGAACCGTGAGGTCTGTGCAGGAAAGGCTCTGAAGCATTTGTCGGATGAGAGCAGTTCAAATAGCAAATGGCTGAGGCAGCATATGCTTGATTCTGTATACCGATAATTCTCTTTCCGATCAGCTGCTTCGAGTGGTGCAGTGACAGTAACAATGCTAAAGCAGCTACGGTATTTGGAATAGATTGGCCATTCTGTGGACCATTATATTGTTACAGGTTAATTACAATCAGATGCCTTAAACTAATAAACAATATGCGGTTAATTTCTGTGTATTTATAACACAGTGTCAGGGATGTGGATCTGAAAAAGAAAGGGAAACCACACTGGAACAGTAACACTGCTTTGATGCTGGGTGCCACCAGTTTGCAAAACTGAGTGGAGAACTTGTGTACGCCAGGGTTTGAGCTACCTTAAAGATGTACATGGCTTTATGCCAAGTTTAGGTTTTATACATCGCAATTTGAGCGTGGAAACGGGCTTACACAACATATTTGTGCGCACATACCGTTTATTCATGAGGCCCCTGGTGTTATGAGGTTGCAGGAGACACGCGCATGAGTGGAAGACAGACAATGCCATTCCGGCCGGTCAATGGCAGGGCCGCCTTTCTACACGAGACCTACCGTGATGCTTCCCAAAAGGCACTCATATCATCAGCAAAGACGTTTCTCTGCATTATCTAAAAGAAAAGAAAAAGGCAAGTTTCCTTTCTTTATACTTTTTTGTCCTTTTTTTCCAAACAAATGCCTCTCTCTTAACACAGCAGAGGACACTAAACTAATTTTATTTAATTGCTGATAATGCCAGTGAGGCACATTACCACAAGCAAAAGTATGGTCCAAAACTAGCAGTCTGTTTTTTTTCTCTTTTAGATCAAGAAAATTTAGTGACATCCATATTTAAATGTGGGCGGCACGGTGTCGCAGTGAGTAGCGCTGCTGCCTTGCAGTTAGGAGACCTGGGTCCTCCGTGCGTGGAGTTTGCATGTTCTCCCCGTGTCTGCATG
This sequence comes from Erpetoichthys calabaricus, assembly GCF_900747795.2. Taxonomy (NCBI): domain Eukaryota; kingdom Metazoa; phylum Chordata; class Cladistia; order Polypteriformes; family Polypteridae; genus Erpetoichthys; species Erpetoichthys calabaricus. The sequence continues at coordinate 105,085,211 of NC_041396.2, read as the reverse complement.
GGTTTCCTCCGGGCGCTCCGGTTTCCTCCCACAGTCCAAAGACATGCAGGTTAGGTGGATTGGTGATTCTAAATTGGCTCTAGTGTGTGCTTGGTGTGTGGGTGTGTTTGTGTGTGTCCTGCGGTGGGTTGGCACCCTGCTCAGGATTGGTTCCCTGCCTTGTGCCCTGTGTTGGCTGGGATTGGCTCCAGCAGACCCCCGTGACCCTGTGTTCGGATTCAGCGGGTTGGATAATGGATGGATGGATGGATATTTAAATGTCTTCTAAACAGTCCAATAAAGGTTTAAGGTAATTTGTTTTGATCCGTTTCAGTGGAAAATATATCAATGGAAAGAAATATTGTTTTTTTAAAAATGGGTCCTAAGGGCAACATGTACAGTGAAAAAAGAATAGGCCACAGAATAGATGCTTGAGGGACCCCACAGGTGATAGGGGCTGAGGATGTGGAGAAATTGCCCAGGCAGACTGAAAAGCTTCTGCCTGTGAAGTATGATCTGAACCATTTCAAAGCAGTTCCTTGTATACCCACATACTTCTCAAAACAGGTGATAAGAATGTCATGGTCAGCTGTATCAATTGCTGCAGTCAGATCTAACAGCAACTAGGGGGCTCCGCCCCCTGCTCACTTCGCTCGCCAACCCCTGGTGTTGGGTAATTATAAATAGCGTGATGTATGTATGAGCTATAGCATAGTGTGAAGGTGTAGATGACGCATATAGGAAGCCAAGAATAAATTGCAAGGCACAGTGTAAAGATTTATCGGAAAATGTCTTTGTACACAACATTAGTAGTAAAGATGGTGTCTTGTTCTTGAATGAGTTTCTCTTGGCATGGATCATTTATAACCTTAACTTTAACGTCAGATGAACGTCGAACTCGTGAGAAGGCCACATAAAGTTGTCCATGTCCAAAAACGGGGTCAGAGAGGTAGATGCCAACCTTGTTCATGGTTTGGCCTTGTGATTTGTTGATGGTCATGGCAAATGCAGGTTTAATGGGGAACTGTCGCCGTTTAAGTGTAAAAGTTAATTCTAGGTCAGAACTTGTAAGGTCAATTGTAGGAATCAGAACAGTATTGTTAGCATGTGATCCTGTAAGAAGTTTTGCTTCAATAATATTGTGTGTCATGGTGTTGACGACTAAACGTGTACCATTGCATAAACCTTGTTTAGTGTTAAGGTTTCTTAATAGCATGATTATTGTTCCGATTGAAAGGTTAAGATTGTGTTGTGGTAATCCGGCTGGGTTAATAGTGTTCAAATATTGTAAGGGGAAATTAAGATGGTCATTGTTGTCATCAGAGTCAACTTTGTCAGAGCTTAGAAAGAGCTGTGCCTCTACAGGAAGTAATGCAATGACTTGGTTATTTATGTGATCAACATTAATATTTTTTGGACATAATATAGTCCGTTGTGTTAAAAGGGGTATTTGGTGTAATGAGATTGCTGTTCCAAATATCTCCGCAACTAAGTCGTCGCAGATAAAGGCTTGAGGAATTGTAATAATATCTGGGTGAAGTCCATCTGTATTGGTGAGTATCCCATCTCCCAGTTGTAATAACCAATTGTTATATTCTGGATGTGGACATCGCATGTTTTGTACCAACTGTATCTTTTGAAAGCAATGCCAATTGTCCACGTAACATTTTTTCTTCCTCGGTTTTAGAAGCGCGTTGTAGGCGCCGACGTTTATTGTTTTTTTTGATGCGGGTTCGTGTTTATGGTCCCGTTACTCGAGCCGTCTCATTCTGTACCCGTGATCGTGAAATCATGACTTGTGTGTTCTTAACCATTAGAAATATGGATAAGTAATAAGTAGGATCGCACTCACTGTTAATATGCGGACTGTTCGTTTCTTCGTATTATTACCAATCAGGTGTCGTGCCTGTATATGTATTGTAGTCCGGTCTCTTGTTGTTTATGTATGACGTCGTCCGCGCATTTTAAGGTGGACTGAACAATAGCTGAGCGCATGGCATGTGGAGCAATAGCTAAGCACTGTCTAAAATCTCCTCCTAATAAAAGTACCTTTCCTCCAAAGGGAATATTATTATTCATCAACGCAATGCCAATTGTCTGCGTATTTTAAGGTGGACTGAACAATAGCTGAGCACATTGCATGTGGAGCAATAGCTAAGCACTGTCTAAAATCTCCTCCTAATAAAAGTACCTTTCCTCCAAAGGGAAAATTATTATTCATCAACATTTGTAGAAGTTTATCAATGGTGTTGAGTAAGTGACTGGATGCCATTGTACATTCATCTATAATTAATAGTTTTGCAAGACAGATGTCACGTGCATTGTTACTGTTCATTTTCATAGTGGATACCGATGTTTCTGTGATTGGGACCGGTATTTTGAATAAGGAGTGACATGTGTTTTTGGACCCGAGACATTTTTTCTTCCCCGGTTTCAGAAGCGTGTTGTAGGCGCCGACGTGTATTGTTTTTTTTCATGCGGGTTCGTGTTTGTGGTCCCGTTACTCGAGCCGAATCGTTTTGTACCCGTGATCGTGAATGCATGACTTGTTTGTTTATTATCGTTAGTAATATGGATAAGTAATAAGGAGGATCGCACTGACTGTTAATATGGAGCTTTTTCTGATCGTGAATTCATGACTTGTTTGTTCTTTATCGTTAGTAATATGGATAAGTAATAAGTAGGATCGCACTCATTATTACGTCGTTTGTTGGCGTGCGTTTTTTTTGACGGGCGCGTTGCCTCATTTTTTATTTCTGTTAGTGGAGGGGGGCTTTGTGTGTCGTGGGTCTGAATCCTCTTTTTTGTGTGTGTCCTGTTTTGTGTGGTATGGGCTTCGTCTGGCGCTTTGTTGCATGGGTCTGTTGCTATTTGCGCGGCGCATCATTTCTCATTTTCCGGTGCTTGGAGGGTTTCTTCGTATTATTACCCATCAGGTGTCGCGCCTGTATATGTATTGTAGTCCGGTCTCTTGTTGTCTATGTATGATGTCGTTTGTTGGCGTGCGTTTTAGTAATAATTAGGATCGCACTCACTGTTAATATGCGGACTGTTCGTTTCTTCGTATTATTACCAATCAGGTGTCGCGCCTGTATATGTATTGTAGTCCGGTCTCTTGTTGTTTATGTATGACGTCGTCCGCATATTTTAAGGTGGACTGAACAATAGCTGAGCGCATGGCATGTGGAGCAATAGCTAAGCACTGTCTAAAATCTCCTCCTAATAAAAGTACCTTTTCTCCAAAGGGAATATTATTATTCATCAACGCAATGCCAATTGTCCACGTATTTTAAGGTGAACTGAACAATAGCTGAGCTCATTGCATGTAGAAAATAGGTAAGCACTGTCTAAAATCTCCTCCTAATAAAAGTACCTTTCCTCCAAAGGGAATATTATTATTCATCAACGTTTGTAGAAGTTTATCAATGGTGTTGAGTAAGTGACTGGATGCCATTGTACTTTCATCTATAATTAATAGTTTTGCAAGACAGATGTCACATGCATTGTTACTGTTCATTTTCATAGTGGATACCGATGTTTCTGTGATTGGGACCGGTATTTTGAATAAGGAGTGACATGTGTTTTTGGAGCCGAGACATTTTTTCTTCCGTGGTTTCAGAAGCGCGTTGTAGGCGCCGACGTGTATTGTTTTTTTTCATGCGGGTTCGTGTTTGTGGTCCCGTTACTCGAGCCGTATCGTTTTGTACCCGTGATCGTGAATTCATGACTTATTTGTTCAGTATCGTTAGTAATATGGATAAGTAATAAGGAGGATCGCACTGACTGTTAATATGGAGCCTTTTCTGATCGTGAACTCATGACTTGTTTGTTCTTTATCGTTAGTAATATGGATAAGTAATAAGGAGGATCGCACTCACTGTTACGTCGTTTGTCGGCGTGCGTTTTTTTTGAGGGGCGCGTTGCCTCATTTTTTATTTCTGTTAGTGGAGGGGGGCTTTGTGTGTCGTGGGTCTGAATCCTCTTTTTTGTGTGTGTCCTGTTTCGTGTGGTATGGGCTTCGTCTGGCGCTTTGTTGCATGGGTCTGTTGCTATGGGCGCGGAGCATCATTTCTCATTTTCCGGTGCTTGGAGGGTTTCTTCGTACTATTACCCATCAGGTGTCGCACCTGTATATGTATTGTAGTCCGGTCTCTTGTTGTCTATGTATGACGTCGTTTGTTGGTGTGCGTTTTCTTTGAGGGGCGCGTTGCCTCATTTTTTATTTCTGTTAGTGGAGGGGGGCTTTGTGTGTCGTGGGTGTGAATCCTCATTTTTGTGTGCGTACCATTTCGTGTGCTATGTGGCGCTTGCGTCTGACTCCTTTGTTTTTGGTGTGCTAGGGGCGCGTTGCCTCATTTCTTATTTCTGTTAGTGGTGGGGTGCTTTGTGTGTCGTGGGTCTGAATCCTCTTTTTTGTGTGTGTCCTGTTTCGTGTGGTATGGCCTTCGTGTGGCGCTTTGTTGCATGGGTCTGTTGCTATGGGCGTGGCGCATCATTTCTCATTTTCCGGTGCTTGGAGGGGGGCTTTGTGTGGCGCCTGCGCACTACGTCTTTTGCGTCCACGGCCCATGTCCCTGCGTCCATCCGGTTTACCATTCTCATTTAGTAATATGGATAAGACAGCAGTATCCCCAGAATCACTTATTAAAAAGAGATTATTTAGAACCCTTAGAAGTGCAGACTCGGTGCTGTGGTATGTCTTAAAACAAGACAGGTTTTCAGCTGTAGAAAGACAACCTTCTCCAGAATTTTAGAAACAAAGGGCAACTTGGAAATGGATCTAAAGTTTGACAAGTCTGTAAAGTTCAAATTTGTTTTTAATTAAAGGCTGCATCACAGCATGTTTACAAAAGGCTGGGACTGAATCAGTTTCAAGACAACTATTTATAATGTCCAAAATGCTAGCAGACAAGTAGTGGATTTAAGGTGGCTAATCTATAATCACAGAGTCCTACCACAACTTCTAAACAAATAACGAAGTGCTGCATTGTGGGTTAAATGTTGCTAGGCTGTGTAGAGTATTACATTCATGATCAGCATTGATATAGGAATCCCAAGAGAGCCAAGCTGGGCCCACAGGCAGGAACACTTAGATGATTCTTCTAGGCCGCATGTGGCCTGTGGACCGCCATTTGAATAGGCCTGCTTTAAATGAACTGTTTGTGCATAACTGCCAGTTTCTGGTTTAAATTCTTGCCTGATTAAACTCCCCATTTGGTCCAACTCAAACTCAAATATTTTCTCACACTATGCTTCAGCTATTACGTGTTGTAGGAGTAAAATTAAACTAACCCTGGGATACTGGGCCTCAGTTATGGCACCACTGGTTAATCGGATGTAACAAAAGTACTATGCTACATAAGTACTTCTGTATGTATAATATTTGGATTTTTTTTTTCAATGAATATTTAAATGGTTAAAATTTAATTCACTTGAGCTGCTTACTTTTGGCTATGCGACATACAGTACTCATTGGTGCTAGTGTGAAAAAGCCTGCAGCAGAATTCTGGATTAAAGCGAAATTCGGTACGTTACAAAGGTGACTTAAAGTTTATTCATTCTAAGGTAAAAACTGCTTAAAATCTTGACTCCCAATTAACAACACAGCCTACAATTAGCACTGCCTCAGTACACAGTGGTTTTGAATAAATGATTACCAACTAAAAAGTTACTAATTACAGTACATTTTACTTATTCAATAACATCATCCTGTTCTCTTCTTACCTCATTCTGAAAAAAAACATCTGCATCAGCTATAGAAAAAATGTCTTTCATTGTGTTTAATCGTGGCTTGGTCCCATCAATTAATTTGCTGTGTGTGTGTGTGTGTGTTTTCTCTTTCTTATTTTAACTTCAAAAAGCGCTTAACGCTAATTGTTAATATTGCAAACTTAATGATGATATGCAGGTTGACAACAGTGTTGGCTTTTTAAAAAATGCAAGGTTATGCTCTGATAAAACAAATGTAGTGTAATCACTACATCTGCGCAAAACTGGATCCCAAGGCCATAAAGGTTGAGTAATACTGCCCTAAGATAAACGCTGTAATACAGTGAGACAATGAAATTGTTATCACAATATGGTTAAGGGAACTAAAACACAGCCGTTGCTATCTTTCATGATAAGCCACTTTTATCCCTCTCATTTAAACTTTGTGTGTTCTGATAAAATCACCTGGAGCAGAGCACTGGCTAATGGGAATTTTAGTCCTCACATCAGCATTTGCACAAGGATGGGGAATAAAATATATATAAAACAATTTTCTTGCTGGATTATTTGCTTGAAATTGACTAAGCTGTCTGCCACAGCACCTGGCAAGCACTTGTTAAATGCGTCTGCTTTGAGCTTTTCCAAACCTTCCTCTTTTCACTTTGCTTCTACAGACAGCCTTCATTTTCATAACCCGGCACACTCTGTTTCTCTTTGCGATTGTTTTGTCAGCATTGTGATGAAAAAAAATTCAGCTTTTTAGCTAAATGGGAAACAGTGTTTTTGTTGATGACTTAGTCAGTGAACTTTGCCTTATATTTTAGGTTTTAAATAAGCAGAATCAAAATACGGTATTATTCAATTAGTTCTCTTGCATAAATTTGATCACCAGTGTGCTACTAGTGAGACGCAATTAAGGGGATGCAAAAAAGGGCATAAATATTGTCTGTTAATTTCATCAATGCCTATGTATCCCTCCTCCATGGCAAACAATATACAGCCAAACGAACAGCTCCAGTTACTGGTACTACAAGAAGAACAAGCATCACTGACCTGAGCTGCATAAGTTAAAAGGGAAAAAATAGATAATGAAAGTTAAAATGTGTTTGTGTCCATGCAAGACCACTTTAACAGAAAACCATGGTTTGTGCATTAATTTGCTTAAATAAGCAGCATGCAGGCCACTTCAGAATACTTTTTCAGTGTTGCAGAATTTCCTAATCATGAAATTGGTAAGATGTAACTTAATGCTTAAAAAAATCAGGTTTCAGGTACACCCCAATGGAAGGTGGTGTCTTTTTGGGAAATCTTATGAATAACTTTTTTTTCTGTAAGGCAGTAGGTTAGATTACTGGGATAACAGTATCTTATTAAATCGGCCACATTTTCATTTCATTACACTCCACTAAATGACAGCTGTGCGGACACTGGTTCATCACTGATGTCAAGTTAATTATACTATAGAAAAGGAATAAGAATGTGTTAGTGAAAATATATATATATTATATATATATATATATATATATATATATATATATATATATATATATATATATATATATATATATATGTATATGTCACACACATGCGCATGGGAGGCAACTAAAGGGCTCAAACAAAGGTAATTCCCAGGAGGACCAAGAGGTGGCAGAGTGCACTGATCCTTTCTCTTTTTTCTCCGCAGACCAAATGCAGGAAACTCTGCCTGGGCCTTATGACGTCAGTTCCTCCTCCACCCCCAGAAGATGTCACTTCCTCTCTGCTCAACTTTAAAACTGACTTGTTTGTACCATAATCTTGGTTCTGTTTTGGACTCTTGTCTATAAAGACCTTTTTTCAACAAACCTTCAAATTTTTCAGCCACAATTATATGGGAGGCAGACCCAATCCTTCTAAGACTTGATCATTCCCACAATATATATTGTAACAAAGGCGCTATATAGGTTCCCGACCCGACACAGATAGACACAGAGACACGTATAAAACTAATACAGACTTTTATTTTCTTCACCCGTGGGCGCACGTCTTCCCCGTGACCCACAGGCAATACACAGTCCATAAAGCACTATTACCACAACACCAACAGTTTCTTCCTTTACCACCACTCCTCCTCAAACTTCGTCTCCTTCCTCCCAACTCTGGCTCCTCGAGTGGTGGTGGCTGGCCCTTTTTATATCCCACCCAGAAGCGTTCCAGGTGCTTGACCACCTCATCCTAATTGCCCTTCCGGGTGGGGCTGAAGATACGTCCAGCTGGGCTGCTGACTCCATGCAGCTCCCCCTAGCGGCCATCCGAGCCCCCAACCAGGCTGTGGAGGACTCCATCTCCCATGGAGCCACGTGAGAGGCTGGGGGATCACTGTCCGTCAGGGAGGCTGCCACCAAGCGTCCCGGGGGAGGTATTGAGCTGCCCATGGTTGCTCCCCCGGAACAGATGCAGAAGGGGCGTCCCTACCAGGCATGGAACCCGGCTGTCCGCCACAATATATATATATATATGTATATATATATATACATTTGTCTCTTTAAAAGGTTTTAAATGTGCTCCTTGAAAGGATAGAGGTGACACTTCTGTCTCTCAATTAAAAGTAAGCACAGGTATCTTCTTCTTCAAAGGAGTATGTGTCAGGAGCAGGAAAAGTCTGTGAGAGAGAAGGAGAAGCAAAACAATCAATTCCAAACTGACAGAACCCCATACAAGCTTTTTAAGTAAGTGGAGTACCACGCAAGAGGCATATTACGCGACAGAGCCGCCAGAACGGTAAGGAGGAATGTGAAGGTAGTCTGTCAACGTTTTTCAGGGGCTTTCCCAGCAGTGTCTGTATTCTCTGGAGGTGCGATCAGCTCCGCAGCTCACAATATATATATATATATATATATATATATATATATATATATATATATATATATATACTGTATATATGTACCTGTATATATACAGTATATATATATATATATATATATATATATATATATATATATATATATATATATATATAATATGAAGGGAATGAAATAGAGGTATATTATAAATCTAACAACAACCACAGATGATATAATTTTTAAAATTTGAAATAAAATACAACATTTTAGTATACTGACTTAGGTCTAGCTAAAGAAAAACATTTGTTGATAGCTTCCATGCATTTTTGTTGATAATCTGCAACAGATCAATATTATAAATACATAGGCTGCAGCTGACAGTCTAATAATGTCGTACCTAAAACTTTCCTAACTTTTTGCCACTGAATGCAAGTCATATTAAAAATGATCTCATTATGTACAGCAGTCAATGTTTAACAATTTCACTGGGTGATCAGGGGATGAAGGTTGACTAAATTGGATAAGAACGGCTACCTTCCCAGCTTCCATTTTCTTTTCCCAAATTTGTAAGCATATTTTTGTTTTTATGTTAAATTCTTTTGTTAATTAAATACTACTACCTGTTTCATTCACAATTACCAACTTGTTGTCTTCCTTCAAACCAACAACACAGCAATCATTTTTGTTCCATCTAATATGAAACCTGACAAATACCCTGTAGTGAAAAATAATTCTTTGCAGGATAGCACCTCTTGAATGAAATCATCTCTGACATACACAGCCAGAGCTGTGTGTGTGGTGAAAAATTAAATTTAAATAAGAATAAGTCATTCATTTTAGTTTGGGAAATATCCTTCCTATAATAGGAACATTGGGTAACGTTCCCATTTCACTGATAAAGTAATACAAGTCTGCCTCTGTAGCCAGTTTATCTTGAAACTGTGAAGACACCCAAATGAATAGGTTACAAATAACAAAAAATGACCTAAAATGGTGGCTTTCTGCAAATATTCCCACAAACGGTCAATAAATTCTGTACAGTTTACATACCAGTGGAGCGTCCCACGCACTGGAGTTTTTATGTTCTTCCAGAATCCACACGGCTTGTCTCTGGGTACTCCAAATTCATCCTATATATCAAAGAAGTGTGAGTTTTGTTAACTGATATTTTAACTTGACTGATTATATGGATATGTACTTTTGTGTGCTCATTGATCACGAGTTCTGTATTGTCACGGTGTCTGCCTTGTGTTCACTCTTCTCAGGCAGTGGCTCCTCATGACTCCGTATTGGAATGAGCATTTTAAGGAAATCGATAGTTGTATAATGTGGCCTGCAGGGGGCACTCCTGCCACCCAAACCCAACACAGACAGACTCAGGACACAAGTTCAGCACATGCCTTTTATTTTTGTTCCCATGGGAAATGCCTGTTCTGAACAGTTTACAACACCAAAGCACAGCATAAAACACTATTCTCTTCTTTTTCGTTCTCTTTCTCTCCCTCTCTGTCCGCCTCCACTCCTCCTGGCCAGCTTCCTCCACCTCCTCCCGACTCTGGCTCCCGAAGTAGTAGCAGCTGGCACCTTTCAAAGGTAACCCGGAGTTCCTCCAGGTGTCCAGTCAGTTTCTTGCGGCAGCACTTCTGGGTGTTGCTGAAGTTCTGCAACACAGGGCTCAGCAGTACCTGCAGCTCTCCCTGGCGGCGCCCACAGAACCCAACAAGGCTGCACCAAGCTTCAAATCTCATAGAACCCTGTGAGAATCCAAGGCACCGCTGCAACCCATGGGGGCTCCGGGGGAGGTAATGCCCTGAATGACCTATCTCCCCTGGTCCTTCCACTGTAAAGGCATCGGGAAAGGGCCCTTATGCCACAATATATAATTTGGTTATATGTATACCTATTTCTATATACAGTTATTTTGCATGATGCTTCATCTTTTATTTTAAATGTATTATATTTTTAAATATGCACAGAATTCTGTGCCTGCCTAAAATTAGGACAGTCACTCATTCTTTAACCCACTGAACAGAGTCACAGGGGGAGCGGTGCCTATGCTAGAAAGCATTGGGCACAAGGCAAGAACAAACCCTGGACAGGACGCCAGTCCATCGCAGGGCAGACACACACACACACACACCAAACACACATCAGGGCTAATTTTGTTTCACCAGTTCACCTACTCTGCATGTCTTTGTATTGGTGGAGGAAACCAGAGCACCCAGAGTACATTCACACAGACAGGGAGAATATACAAACTCCACACAGGCTGGATCCAGGATGCAAACCCTGGTCTCCTTACAGCAAGGCAGCAGCGCTACCACTGAAATTAGGTACATCATGTAATTATACATTTAAACTAATGTAATAATAAAATAATGTTGAAACAGGGTAAAAATACACTGCATTATTAAGCCTAATTATTTTTTTGCCAGTAATATTTAATGTATCGTCTGTAATAACCTTCTAAATGCTCAGAAAACTGTCTGCTTGTTTAATTATTTGGGTTTCCTAATTAGGGGCCATTGCTCATATTTGCTACGTTTTGTCAAAAATTTCCCTCCCTCTTTAATCCCAGCCTACTTTTAGACATGAAAAGTTTTTACTGTATGAATGGTTCAGCTTAATGATTGGATCCAAAAGCATTGATTTTCAAACTAATTGGTTAATCACATAGCCAGCTCGTCTAGTTTTTCTTTTACACTGAGACTGTGTGTATTAGTGAGAAAAATTGACATTTTCTAACTGCTGAAATTTTGTTTAAAACTACAGGGAGCTGCCTCCTTGCTGAAGGTTTTCTCAGACAAGCTTCAATGACCTATTAGACAAGCTGCAGTGGACTGTAATTAAACTGTGTACTTGTTTATGCTTATTTCTCTCTACTAATTTTAAATTTGCTCAGATATTTTATACATACATCAATAACCATTCAGACTCTGCATTAAAGCTTGATTTATTAATTTTAGATTAAACATACATAGGTATTTTTTGTTTAAACCCCAATATGTATGTTGTGTTTCAGTCTATAACTCACATGAAATCCAGAGTCAGAAAGTCAGAATGACCAACTCAAAGGTCAGGAGGGATGCCAAACACTCTTAATAACATAAGATGTTTTGCACATACTTTCATAATCCAAGCTTTTAGGCTGAGTTATTTAATATCATTGTACTTAGCAAATTACCTCTGAGTAACCCCATGGGGTCTGGAGCCCTAAATGGGAAAAAGTTCATAAAGAATAAATTGCTTGTGGGCAGAAACAATACCCATTCATCTGGAAGTCAAACACACCATCCATTCAGCAGCCTGACGTCCGAATTAAGACAAGATGTTGGACAATACACTTTCTTCCTTGCACAGGTGCAACTTTTGTCAGAAGTCAACTTTCATTACCTTATTGAAAATATAATTTTGTAGAATTTACTGGTGTGAATCTTTTTAACTTTTAGAACATTTTGTATATTTTATTTGGACTTTATATCCTGACTTGCTATAATTCATTTGTTATTTTCATTACTATATTTTAATAAATTCTGCTTTACATTTCTATACTATGTCTGCACATCTTGGGTGATTTCAGTAGTAAAATAAATACAGGATACCTGGAGCCTCATGCATAACGGCGTGCGTAGAATTCGCACTATAACATGACGTAAGCACAAAAGCCGTAATGTGCTTACGCACAGAAAAATCCAGATGCAGGAAACGGTGCGTTCGCCAACTTCCGCGTTCTTCCGCTACATAAATCCTGCTCAGCGTGGAAATAAACGCATGTGCTTGCTGTCCTGCCCCAACTCCTCCCAGAATTACGCCTCTTTGAATATGCAAATCAATATAAATAGCCGTTAAGCCCAGCATTCTGTGAAAAGGCAATGGCAAAAGTACAAGGAAAAATAGAAGAATTTCAGCGAATACCAAATGGAGGCAAAGAAAAACGTTCTATTTGTTGGTTTAAACAGTTATATAAGCAACAAAAGGAAGTTGATCGAGTGACATAGCGTGTCGGAGAAACTCGAAAGCTCAAGTTCACAAAG